>NC_134358.1:60355831-60358331 GCF_048569485.1 Anomaloglossus baeobatrachus
TCAAGGGGACTTCATCAGCTGATTACCGGCAGCTGCTGCAGTGATGGGCCAGGATCAGACTCCCCTGCAGGAGCTGCTGGTAATCAGCACAGACGTGAGTATTTATTTATTTTATTTTTTTTGCACTGATGCTTCAGCTGATTGTATAATCGGCTTTTATACAATCAGCTGAAGTGTGATGTGATTCACGTAGTTTAACCTGACACATCATCTGATCGCTTTGCCTTCCAGAAAAACCGATCAGATGATATTGGATCCGGATTGGACGGCGCGGGACCCTAACCCAGGATTACTGCGGAGGGGGGTTTATTTCAATAAAGATGGAGTCACTAATTGTGTTGTGTTTTATTTCTAATAAAAATATTTTTCTGTGTGTTGTGTTTTTTTTTTATCATTACTAGAAATTCATGGTGGCCATGTCTAATATTGGCGTGACATCATGAATTTCGGGCTTAGGGCTAGCTGATAATATACAGCTAGCCCTAACCCCATTATTACCCAGTGAGCCACCCGGCATCAGGGCAGCTGGAAGAGTTGGATTCAGCGCCAGAAGATGGCGCTTCTATGAAAGCGCCATTTTCTGGGGTGGCTGCGGACTGCAATTCGCAGTGGGGGTGCCCAGAAAGCTTGGGCACCCTTCACTGTGGATTCTAATACCCAGCTGCCTAGTTGTACCCAGCTGGACACTAAAATTAGGCGAAGCTTACGTCATTTTTTTTTTAAATTATTTCATGAAATTCATGAAATAATTAAAAAAAAAAGGGCTTCTCTATATTTTTGGTTCCCAGCCGGGTACAAATAGGCAGCTGGGGTTTGGGGGCAGCCCGTACCTGCCTGCTGTACCCGGCTAGCATACAAAAATATGGCGAAGCCCATGTCATTTTTTTTTCTTTTTGGGTAAAAAACTGCATACAGTCCTGGATGGAGGATGCTGAGCCTTGTAGTTCTGCAGCTGCTGTCTGCTCTCCTGCATACACTAGTGAATGGAGGATGCTGAGCCTTGTAGTTCTGCAGCTGCTGTCTGCTCTCCTGCATACAATGAACATTTTGAATAAGGAAATGACATCAGACCTTTTTTTTTTTTCATCAACAATCTTTAATGGCATTGTGCACTGATTAAAAACGCAGTGAGCAAAAACGCAGCAAAAAAGGCACCAAATCGCGGCAAAAACGTGACATGCAGCACCGCAGGTGACAGAGCAGAGCAAGTTGGTGACATGTTCTGCTCTGACACATAGTGTGCTGCATGTCACTGTATCCACTCTGGGACTTGTTGTGCAGGTGACCGGATGATACATGTCACTAACTGCCCCACTCTGTGACTTCTGCTGCATTGTTCCAACTGTATACACTCTCACCTGCACAACAAGTCCCATAGTGGAGACAGTTACATGTAGCATCCGGTCACCTGCACAACAAGTGCCAGAGTGGAGAAAGATAGTGACATGCAGCACACTATGTGTCAGAGCAGAGCATGTCACTGTCTCCACTCCGCTGACCTCACAGCCCGTACACACTGCGATGGATGCAGGGGGACACAGAACAAGTAATCGGCCGACACTGGAGTCATCTGATTACTTGGGATGAATTGAGCAGTAAAATGCTCTGGTGCTCGATGGGCGAAGCCCATGCCGATTTTTTTTAAAAAAAATTCATTAAAAAATAAAAAAACAAAAAAATCACATTTTTTGTGGGCTCCCGCTGCATGTTCTATTGCTAAGGGTAACCAAAGCAGCTACTGGCTGCTAGCCCCCGCTGCTTGGTGTTACTTTCACTGGCAATAGAAATGCAGGGAAGCATTTTTTTTTTTATAAAGGTTTTTCCCTGAAAACGTTTTTAAGAAAATGACGTGGGCTTCGCCATATTTTTGCATGCTAGCCAGGTACAGCAGGCAGCTACGGGCTGCCCCCAACCTCCAGCTGCCTAGTTGTACCCGGCTGGGAACCAAAAATATAGAGAAGCCCTTTTTTTCATGAATTTCATGAAATAATTAAAAAAAAAAAAAAATGATGTGGGCTTCACCAAATTTTTGAGTACAGCCAGGTACAACTAGGCAGCTGGAGATTGGAATCCACAGTGCAGGGTGCCCAAACTTTCTGGGCCCCCCACTGCGAATTGCAGTCCACAGCTGCCCCAGAAAATGGCGCTTTCATAGAAGCGCCATCTTCAGGCGCTGTATCCAACTCTTCCAGTGGCCCTGGTGGCAGGTGGCACGCTGGGTAATAAGGGGTTAATACCAGCTATGTTTTACCAGCTGGTATAAAGCCTGAGATTCTTAATGTCAGGCCAAGTTTAACCTGGCCATTAAGAATCTCCAACAAAGGGTTTAATAAAAAAAAAAAGACATCACACAGAGAAAAATACTTTATTATAAATAAATACACAGACACAGTAGGGACTCCATGTTTATTACTCCCTCTCACCCCTCCACGATGGAGAGATTTCTGTACTGACCATGCCAGGAGAGAGCGAGGAAAAGAGAGCGAGCGGGGGGGAGAAG
>NC_134358.1:60360831-60503331 GCF_048569485.1 Anomaloglossus baeobatrachus
ACACTGCCCGACACCGGCAGCTCTCCTGACATCGCAGCAGAGCGGGCGGGTGGACAGTGTGATCACATACTTACGTGCAGGGGGTATTCAGCTGAAGACCCCCCCCCCCCTGTACTGCACACTGGCGCCCCGTGTCTCACCATCTGCAGGACGCCGGCTCCACACTGACGTCCTCCGGATCCTCCCCTCGATGCTGAGCTGTGACGTGCGGTAGTCACGCCCACAGCCCTGTCACTCAATCTGAGTGGCGCCGGCATCCTGTGACGTACCCGTCTTGTTTGAGAGCCCGGAAATGCCGGGACGTCAGAGGATGCCGGCGGCCACAGCTCCAGGGGGTCATGTGACAGGCACTGAGCGTGCAGCATAGCGCCGCTCAGTGCCAGAAATGGAAATACAAGCCAATGGAGAAAATACCTAGAATTGTAAGTAGAACTTCGACAGAAAATAAAAAAAATGGGTGAACCACCCCTTTAATTATTTATTTATTTACACGGCACACAGACAGAGCCGCGCGGCATTAAACGAAGTCGGGTGAAGTTCACCTGCTTTTTTGACACGTCCCCAACGACCAGCTAGTCGCTCTGCAGGTCCGGATCGCTGTTAGGTCGTTGGCCAGGTCTGTCTGTTTGACAGCTCACCAGAGACTTTTTAGCGATCCCGGCTAGGTTGAGATCGCAGGTTGGATCGCTAGAAAGTCTCAGTGTGTAAACCCAGCTTTTGGCTCCAACATTATCAAGAAAGTGATTGGAAAATGCAGGAACTGCAGTGTGAGGCACAATCACTCATCTTGGCCCTAGGTAAACACTGAAGGAGACCAGTGGCGTAAAGGTACCGTCACACTAAGCAACATCGCTAGCAACATCGCTGCTGAGGCACAACTTGCTAGCGATGTTGCTGTGTGTGACATCCAGCAACAACCTGGCCCCTGCTGTGAGGTTGTTGATTGCTGCTGAATGTCTAGGACCATTTTTTAGTTGTTGCTCTCCCGCTGTGAAGCGCACATCACTGTGTGTGACAGCGACAGAGCAACAACTAAATGTGCAGGCAGCAGGAGCCGGCTTCTGCGGACGCTGGTAACCAATGTAAATATCGGGTAACCAAGAAGCCCTTTCCTTGGTTACTAGATATTTACCTTCGTTACCAGCGTCCACAGAAGCCGGCTCCCTGCACACATAGCCAGACTACACATCGGGTAATTAACCAGATGTGTACTCTGGCTAGGAGTGCAGGGAGCCAGCGCTAACTGTGTGCGCTGGTAACCAAGGTAAACATCAGGTTGGTTACCCGATATTTTCCTTAGTTACCAAGCGCAGCATCGCTTCCACGCATCGCTGCTGGCTGGGGGCTGGTCACTGGTTGCTGGTGAGATCTGCCTGTGTGACAGCTCACCAGCAACCCGTGTAGCGACGCTCCAGCGATCCCTGCCAGGTCAAGTTGCTGGTGGGATCGCTGGAGCGTCGCTTAGTGTGACGGTACCTTAACCTGAAGCTTGTAGCCATCAATGAAGTATTTCGGACAAGGCCTCCAACTATCGTAGGTCTTCAATAGTAACAACGTTTTCATATAGGACCTTTTGGGCTCCCTAGGCTCCAGTGCAATTACAAGCATCTATGATGATGATGATGATGATAGTCACGCCCCTCCCCGAAGGAGACACAATGCTTACAAAGATGATTCAGGACAAAATGTTCAAATATTTATGGCATATCATTTCAATAGGCCATCATTTTTAAAGTCCAAGGTAATTAACTTTTCCCAAAATAATTCCAATGAACAATAACAATAAATTTTGATGTAATCTAATACCGGTACAATAGAGACTCGAAATAAAACAGTCAAGCAATTAATATTAAGATTGATTCTGGTTAAAAGCCTTCTGTAGCCCTTTTTTATTAGGGATAGCTCATGTGAAACCACGCTGATTGCTGGTGCCAGTCATTGGTTGCAGTGGTCATATAAATAAATGGACACATCAATATTTCAGCTAAGTAAACAAAGCTTGTTGGGCACTTCTGAGCAATGATACTGGAGTAGCAAAGGACTTATCAGTTGAGTGTGAAGCCAGCTATATACATTAGATGCTTTTGGCCAAACAATGCTTTTGCTGATTGCTCAGCTGACAGTTATCTCGCATGACTCTTCCGTACCTTGTTTGACCGAGCCCCCCTGTGTTCTCTATGAAAAAGCTGTCAACAGACATGTCTGTTGATCGCTTAACTCAGGGAGCAAAGTGATTGGCAGTCTAAAATTGTACATGCAGATCAATATATTTGTCGACTATCATCAGCTGCCTACCAAACCTGATGATATCAGAGAGTTCGGACAACAATAGTCTAATGTTTATGGGGGCCTTAAGCTTTTGGTTATTTTATACCATTCACTTTATTTAGTTAACTTCATTCTTGTTTGGAGAGAGTACTACCATGACACCTATTCAGGACCTGTTTCAATGGAACTGAATGAGAGAATCGAGTAAGAAGACTAAAATGACTCTGGTCATGTTTGTAGTTTATTGCAGCTGGACCAAAGTAATTGGAACCTCAAACTATCTGCAACATCACCTGTATTTCTTCTTAATTGCAGGTACCAGTGATGAGTGAGCACTACCATGCTCAGGTACTTGGTACTCATAACTAGTGATGAGCGAGCACTACTATGATCGAGTGCTCGGTACTTGCAACTAGCGATGAGTGACCACTACCATGCTCGAGTACTCGGTCCTCGTTTCTAGCGATGAGCAGGCACTACCATGCTCAAATGCTTGGTACTTGTAACCAGGGATGAGCAGGAACTATCATGCTCAGGTGCTTGGTACTCATAACTAGTGATGAGGGAGCACTACCATGCTCGGGTGCTCGTGACTCATAACTAGTGATCAGCGAGCACTACCATGCTCGGGTGCTCGATACTTATAACTAGTGATGAGTGAGCACTGCCATGCTCAGGTGCTTGGTACCCGTAACTAGTGATGTGTGAGCACTACCATGCTCGAGTGCTCGTAACTAGCGATGAGCAAGCACTACCATGCTCGGGTGCTCGTAACTAGCGATGAGCAAGCACTACCATGCTCAGGTGCTCGGTACTCATAACTAGTGATGTGTGAGCACTACCATGCTCGGGTGCTCGTAACTAGCGATGAGCAAGCACTACCATGCTCGGGTGCTCGGTATTCGTAACGAGCAGTCAGACGTTAGGACGGGCTCAAATTGTGAACCAAGTGTAATGGAAGTCAATGTAGAGCTCAAGCATTTTTCCGAAAGATTTTCAGGTAAATTTCTTGAGTTCCCCATTGACTTTATACTCTGACACACAAATTGAGCCCGTCCGAGCATCCAACTTCTATGAGTAACAAACATTTGAGCATGGTAGCGATCGCTCATCACTAATAATCACATGTCATGTTGAAACATAATGCCAGGCTACTAATAAGAAATGGTCCCAGGGATGTGGCAAGTAGTAGAAGGTTTGCGGTGCCTTGATCTGAAGGAAATGGACTACTGACAAGGCCATTGTTGGACTAGGGTCTGGTAAATCCTTTAGCTTGGCGATAATGGAGTCCATTAGCATTCCTGTATTCCAGTGATGCAAATGACATTTGCCTTAAAAACACTGAAAAAGATGAAAGGAATCTCAACGGAAGCTGTAATTGCAAATGTGACTAGAGCCTTAGGCGAAGAAAATTATAACCACGGGTGCACATTGTGTCAAACAAAACATGCTCATTTATTTGCTCACAATAAAAATGTGTATTCACATTTCAATTTAGACTTTTATATCTATTTGTAATTAAGTTTTTGACTTGATGGCATTGAATTCATGGACCAGGGCTGTATGTGACGGATCCGTGCGAGTCCGGCTAGATCTGCGATTGTCATCACGCGGCGAGGCTCAGTATGGAATGGTCAGTTAACCAAGACATTACTTTCCAGCTATGACTTCTTGCCAGCTGCTCTGTGATCTATTATTCAGTGTGAGGAGATTATGTGATTTACTTTTAGAAATGCAATGGTATCTGGGACATGAGATGAATAGTAAGAGCGGCCCCGATATTCGCGTGTAATCTCCATGTAAATAAATGTATCAAGTCAATAAACAAACTTGGAAATAACTCCTGCTGTTTTATGTGAATACGGCTAAATGATTTTTTCGCTATGCATACTGATCGGAGTCAGAAACAAACATATAATCAACATTGAAATGTGCAAAGCATTGTGCTGTCACACATACAATTCTTTTATTCTATTCAACCTCCTGATAATAGAAGGTCATATTTACTAGAATAGCATAATAATAATAGAAAAAAAACAATAGAATGCAAAATCGTTACATATTCTGCTGCCTCCTACGCATGCATGCAAAGCTGAATGCTACAATTAATCAAAGAGTTAGTTGAAAACATTATTTTCTTAAGTAACTTTGCCGATATTCTACTTTACTTATCCGGTACCCTTGAGTATTCTCATCTTTTACTCTGTTCCTGAGCTGTTTTCAGTAGCTTACTGGTTTCCTGTTAATATGTGGTGGCGGACCCTTGCTTGTTCCTTGTCTATATAGAGCTTTCTTTGCTATGCTGTGTCATGACAGAAACTTTATAGGGGTTACTAGAAATATTGTGCAATAGTCTCATTTTAAAGGATTCATCTTCTACAATGCAATGATCTAAAAAACAACTCAACAAAGTTATTATTATTGGGAAACTGATCATGCAAAAACATATGTAACAGCACAATTATGCATAAAATCTTATTTCAAAATGTATGAGGCTATGTGCCCACATAGCAGATTTTTTTATGCACAAAAAAAACATGTTTCGGAAAGAAAAAAGCTGATCAAAAGCACGTTTTTCTGCTTCTTTTTATGCTTTTTTCATCTTCTTTTCATGATTCTTTTTCATGCTTCTTTTCATGTTTCTTTTCCATGCTGCTTCTCATGTTTTTTTCATGCTTTTTTCATCCTTCTTTTTCATGCTTCTTTTCATGTTTCTTTTTCATGCTTCTGTTCATGTTTCTTTTTCATGCTGCTTTTCATGGTTTTTTTCATGCTTTTTGTTCATGCTTCTTTTCCATGCTTATTTTCATGTTTCTTTTTCATGCTTCTGTTCATGTTTCTTTTTCATGCTTCTTTTCATGTTTCTTTTCCATGCTGCTTTGCAGGTTTTTTTCATGTTTTTTCATGTTTCTTTTTCATGCTTCTGTTCATGTTTCTTTTTCATGCTTCTGTTCATGTTTCTTTTTCATGCTTCTTCTTATCTATTGAGATAAGAAAAACGCAGGAAAGAAAGCCGAAACAACTGACATGCTGCATCTTTTTTCAGCATTTGACTAACCCCTTCACGACCGCAGGCTGTAAAATTACGTCCTAGCGGTCATAGGGTTAATCTCCCGCTACTTAGCCCCTTCCATTATTGCGTGCAATATCATGGTTTTAGTATATACTGGTGTTGTTTGGTGTGTGTGTGTTTGTAGGTATTAATAAAGATATTGTTTTTAACGGGTATTTTTGTTGGTATAAGGTAAAAATAAATGTCCCCTTTGTTTAGACTTCAACATTTTCAGATTTTTGATGAAAAGTATACAAAAAAATGGCAGCCATAAAAGTTGTCATACTGAGCAAATTTCAGCCTTATGAGATTTCGTAAAACTTGAAGCAAGCAGGAGAAGGATCCAGCTCAGACTTCAAGGATTTGAATTAAATGTATTTCTTTATTTCAACTTATTAAAAAGAATCTATCCAAAAAAAGATGGTAGATGAAGAAAAAAACTACGCGTTTCGGTGGTACGCCTTCATCAGGTTATTCTGATGAAGGCGTACCGCTGAAATGCATAGATTTTTTCTTCATCTACCATCTGTCATTATACTTTTTTTTTTGATATATTGTTTTTAATAAGTTGAAATAAAGAAATGCCTTTTATTCAAATCCTTTGAGTCTGAGCTGGATCCTTCCCCTGCTTGCTTCTTGTCTATATATGGCTGGCTGCCGTGAACCGTGCTGGGACCGAGGATATTTATCTGGAGGAATTAATCAGGCTGACTCCTACTGTGGTGAGTGGTTCATGTGTTCAGTGTCTACAATTCTTAAACCCTGGCTGTATTTTTTGGTAGACTTGCTAAATCCTATAGGGATAAACAGCCCCGTTTCCACATAGAGTAAGTTGACCAGTATTCTATATACGCATGGTACTGTAGATTGGAGCCATTTTAGAGATATTGCATTGAGGCTCATGAGCTTCACGTTATGCCTTGGTAGTCAACCACCCATCATTCCCATTTCTTTTTTAAACGCACAGTACTCAGGGCAGATGCTAAGCCCCTGACTTGAGAAAATCAAGGTATCTATTTATTCCCTAACGGTTTCTTGACTTTAAGAAAATCTCAAAATAGCCCAGTTCATGATAATAAATAAACCGAAAACAGTAAGGTTGAGGTTTGCTTCTTGTACGGCATTGTGAAGGACGTGAATGGCACCATAGTCTCCAGTTTTCTAGTTACTGCCAATGAATGGGAATGGTAATTTATTCTGGTAGAGCGCATATCGAGAAAGATGTTTCAAGTGTTCAGTGGTATGATGGCAGCTTGACAAGCACCTCTGCCTTATAACCCTTATTTTCAAAATGTTACATTAATGAAAGATTACGGTTTCATTTTTCATCAAAAGAATTCTTTGTAGTGGGTTTGGGCATTAACTACTTTCCTTTTTCTTCTTTAAATCCTGAGGGATTTTTAAAACATTTAAAGCTTTGGTATGAAGGAACGATTAATGAGGACTAAGAATTACAGAAAAGGCAAAGAAAAAAAATGCAGTCTTTTCTAATAAAGTAGCAAAAAGATATTATGTGTCAGACTGAGGGATGGAGCTTCACTACGCGACAGACCAGAACATTTTATCTGGGGAGGATATCGAAGGCGATAGTATTGTACTTTTATATTTGACAGTGTATATTATTAATACAAAACAAGAAGAAATGATCCAGCGTCCAGAATTTTCCTTTATAATAAAATCCACCTTTATTGGTAATTTCTTTAAAATCATCCAAGAAAATATTGCATGATTCATGAGTAATATAGCAGGTCCATAGGAGATGTAAGGCTCACACCAGATGTGTTTCGAGCGTAACACTCTGACTTGGTGACGCATCTAGGATGAGCCTAAAGGCCGCTTTACATGCAGTGGCATTACTAACGAGATATAGCTGGGGTCACAGAATTCGTGACGCACATCCGGCCTCGTTAGCGGCGTCGTTGCGTGTGACACCAGTTATCGCTAACGATCCGAAAAGTGCCCAAAATCGTTGATTGTTGACACGCCGTTCATTTCAGAACTATTGATACTCGATCTGGACGCAGGTTGTTTATCATTCCTGAGGCAGCACACATCGCTACGTGTGACACCACGGGAACGAGGAACAACAGCAATCCTCTGTCCTCCGGCAACGAGGTGGGCATCTCATTAATGCGGCTGCTCTCCGCCCCTCCGCTTCTATTGGTGGGCTGCTGTGTGATGTCGCTGTGATGCCATACAAACCTCCCCCTTAAAAAAGAGTTTGTTCGCTGGCCACAGCGACGTAGTTAGGAAGGTAAGTTGGTGTGACATGTACCGGCGATATTGTTCGCCACAGGCAGCAATTTGCCCGTGATGCACAAACGACGGGGGCGGATGTGATAGCTAGCGACATTGCTAGCGATGTCGCAGCGTGAATAGCGGCCTTTACATCTCCTATGGACCTGCTATATTACTCATAAATCGTGATATTTTCTTGGATGATTTTAAAGACATTATTAACAATAAAGAAGAATTTTATTATAAAGGGAAAAAAAATCTGGAAGCTGGATCATTCCTTCTTAACGTAACTGAGCGGTCTCCAGGGGGAGCTGGATTCTTTATCTTCAAACTATATATATGTTATTAATATCTCTTTTGGGTGTATTTTATGCATTTCCTCCCCCAAAAAGTAATTCTTTAAAAAAATAACATGTTCCAAAGTTTGTACATATGGTATATCTTAACTCTTAGTAAATGTGACATATTGACACTTCCAAACCTAAGATAATAAGAAATAAAATTACCTTTACCCTTCAGTGAGTAAATAGTAATAGTACCTATAAATAACATAGTGTCACAGCTTATGTGACTGGAATTGGACAGTGAGTGGAAGGGGGGACCCCTGCCACTTACCATCAAGCTAGGGAGGTACCCTCGGCTTGCCCTCAACCCACAATTACGCTTGAAGGTAGGAATGTATGAGCCCCCAGCCTCTCTGTATCTCCTGTCCTGGCCCTGATGGTAATGTCCTCTCCACACCAAGCCCCTAAGGGGACAGACCAGGCCGGAGAAAAAAAAAAAAACTCCATCTATATGAACAACAGATGGGGGGGCAATAACAGCTCACAAACAACAAGGGAAACACATGGTGGTGTACAGGTACCGAGAAGGGAAAAGGGAAAGTACCAACACCAGGGTTACACTTCCACACAAAGAAGCAGCAGACTACAGCAGCAGCAAGAAAAGCCTCCATCCACTTCTGAGCCCAGCTCCAGAATGATCCTTGATAACCGTCACTCCCTGCTGGAAGGAGAGGGTTTGTATCCAGGCCAGAAGTGGACATCAGCAGGAACAGCTGAGCTACCTTGCAGAGTCTGCTGCTGCAACAAAAACTGGTGTGCCAAAAGAATCCCAAACTTGTTTAATGTGTGGGGCCTGATCCTGTCAAAACTCTCAAGCAGAGAAGACCGTGACACAAAGGGTACTTAGTGAACACTGGTTTTTGATCAAAAACACATAATAGCCACCAAACTGCAAGTTCTACACTAAGGGGTACCCACAAGGTGTACTTCTGAAGGGTACGTGTCTGCCCAGTTGGCCTCCATCTACATTGAGGTCGATTGACCCAAGGTAAGGTATTAATACTAGAGGAAAGGGGCATCCCGATTGGGGTACACTTTGTTGCAGTGAGATAGCTTTTATGCTATTTTAATAAGAAACAGTGAGTACTAAGTACTCTATATTATTTCTATGTACTATTACTATTTGCTTAATGCAGAGCAAATGATCATTTTCTTTCTATTTCTGGTTTTGCCTGTTATATAGCCCCAGTGTGAACATGCTCCAATATGTTCCATGTATACCAAGTGAGGCCACTCTCACATCAGCGTTATTTTGCTAGAAAGTCCGATCCATGCGTCGCACATGACCGCATGTGACCGCATCTTGCTGCGATATCATTGTGAATGAATGGAACTGAAACGCATTTGTGCCGTATCCGGTTTTCCGGCAAATTACCGCTGATATAAGAGCGGCCTTATACTCCTGCTCATTTTTTGGTTTCGCTTTGTACTGACTCTTCTGCCTTAACCATTCAAAATAACATTGTGATACTTGATTTGCTCTTGCCTTCATCCCAAATTTATTCAGCCGGAAAAACAGCACCAATAAAAAGATTTATAATATAAAGGCAATAATTAAGGGGAACCTGTCAGGTTTCTCAGATTACCCCCAAACCCCTTTTAGTGAATTGTTGTTTTGTCTATAGTCATAAAATCATTTTTATAGTTTGTCCTGTGTTATGCTAATTAG
Source organism: Anomaloglossus baeobatrachus (assembly GCF_048569485.1). Classification (NCBI taxonomy): domain Eukaryota; kingdom Metazoa; phylum Chordata; class Amphibia; order Anura; family Aromobatidae; genus Anomaloglossus; species Anomaloglossus baeobatrachus. The sequence continues at coordinate 60,370,403 of NC_134358.1, forward strand.
TGGGTGATTAGTTGTGGGGGTGTTATTTTCTCCAGCCTAATCATGATATCACCACTATGTGGGCGTATAGGACATGATTTGCAAGAGTGACTTTGCCGCCAGCTGTTGCAAATCTTTGGTTATTATCTGTCATTGCTGGCTCTGGCTTCATCACTGCACTGTGCTGGGAGCCAGCAGGGACCTACCGCTCAGCGGGCCATTACCGCCAATTGTGCAAATTTGCTCACTAGCTGCGTCCAACAATAAGAGGGAACCTCAACACAGAAAACGATGAAGGCTTGATGCTTTTGCAAATGTAAATATATTTTTTAGTATTCGACATCAATGAAAATTGATAAATTCCAACATTTTGACCAGTGTAACGATCTTTTCCAAGGACATTTGCATGAGGAAGGAACCGGGTACCTGATGATGTGTGATGTTATGGCAGATACATGTAATGCCACCCAGTATCATATACCTGGCTCCTTCCTTTTATACTCACCTTTGAAAAAGTATCAGGCTTCCATCTTTTTCTGTGTTAAGGTTAACTTTTTTGGTAGACAGGATCAGCATCCTTTTTCTATTAAGTTCAAAACCTTTAAAGGGGTGGTTCATTAGTTAGTATTACTGGCCACATCGATATAACATTGAGAAACAAGGCTATTCTCAAATACCTTGTGTTGACAATAGTGGCTTTGAGTGGCGCTATTGCAGTCCACTCATCCACATCGCGTGACCCCCAGGCTCCATGATCTCTGATGTTTGTTGACATCACGTCTCTTCCAGTTGACTTGATATCAACGAGGCTGGACCCAGTCTCCATGAGTGACTGGGCTGGGGGTCGCATTTCCTTGCACATCACAGCCCAGCATCTCCCTTCTCTCTCCTTCACTGCAGAGCTCAGCAAGCAGGAGCGATGCTGGGCTGTGACAAGCAATGAAACTCCGCCCACAGTCCAGTGACTCACGGAGACTGGGGCAGGCTTCTGTGATGTCAGGTCAACCGGACCCTGCAAATTTGTGTTCCCCAGGGTCAGTTTAGTCTGCTGATTTATGTGCATGTTTCATCTTTTGCCACACAAAGGATGAAAAGTATAGCTTCCCCACATCTTTTTGGCAATGATGTCCACAGCAGTATATCTATTTCAGGTATCATTGCGGGACCTCTGCTGCCGGAGATCCACAGCAAACACGTTCCATGGGAGGGAAGCATGAGGACTCATTCAGACATCCAATTTTTCCCCATACAAGATAGACAAACCAATTATTTGGATTGGGCTTTGACCAGAGTTTCATTAGTGTGTGATATGTGTCATCAGTTTTTCTCATACATGAAGAAAAAAAATGTATTTCCACCTTCTCCCTTCTGACAGTGTGTGAAATTAGACCACACAACTGTGATTTTTCCATGTCCCAAAGACTTACATTGCCAATTTTGATCTGACCACAGAAAAAAATCACCAACATAGACTATTACAGATATGAATGCAATCCGTGAAAACCACATATAGCACTCCAAAAATCAGACTTCTCAATATGCTATTAAGGAAAGCTTGATTAAAGGGAATCTGTCAGCAGGTTTTTGCTACCTCATCTGAGAGCAGCATGGTATAGGCAAAGAGATCCTGAATCCAACGATGTATCACTTAGATTACTGGGTGCAGCCATTCTGACAATTAGAATTTTTAGATTTGGCTATGCAGCAGAGGTGGGAGAGCTGTCCTGCCCTCATCAGAGTCTCTATTTATAGAGATTGTAGATTAACAGGGAGGTGCCAATCAGAGGAGGGTGTGTGCCGGAATACCAGGCATGAGGCAATGTATGAAGTCCTGCTGCTTAAAAAAATACATAAAACAAACAACAGATCGGACCTTGACAAGACAGGCATCCCTGAATTGTCTGTGTTACCCCTTGCAGCATGCTGCCTTCAGCTTACATAGCAAAAACCTGCTGACAGATTTTCTTTAACTTTGCCATTCTTTATTAAAGTTGCTACATTTTATCTTGTTTGAAGGAAACCTTTGCACAGATTTTAAGAAATACTTGTTTAGGCCTGTTTCACACATCAGTGAAAAACACAGACTTTTTCATTGATGTTTTAAAAATGCATATGTCCCTCCATGTTCAGTGATTCATGGCACACGTGGGTTGTCCATGTGCAACCCATGATTGCACATGGAGATAAACTCATGTGTCCCCGCTACTGCTGTCCATGGTGCTGAAGAGTCCTGCAATGCAGCATTCATCCACCGCTATCTGACCTCTGCAGCTGCTTTCGGGTCAACTGTGCTGCATAAATGAATATGCATGACAGTAATTGGCCAGGCAGGAAGCTGCAGAGAGCAGAGGCAGAACACAGCGTCGCTGGAGACTTGTGAGTTTAAAATGCTTTTTATTTTCAATGTCCGTGTTTTTCTGGTACGTGTTTCATGGATCACACCATAGTGGGGTCCATAGGACATCAGTGATGCCAGAGTAAAATGGACTTGTCTCCGTGCAGCAATCACATACATGTGTGTATGCCGCATGGAGACACAGTCAGTGAAAAATCACCGATCTGTGCACAGACCCATTGATTATAATGGATCTGCGTATGTCAGTGATTCTGGTACATATAAAAACTGTCACATTCGTACCAGAATCACTGACGTGTGAAAGAGGCCTTATAGAAGGATCTTAATTGGGAAATACCCATTTTTGTCACTGTCACACCTGTCTGACTGGCGTTGTGGCTCTTCCGAATGAAGTAAATAAGGCTGATCTGCATTATCAAACCCAATCTGTAAAACATTGTGGTAGTGTTTTGGGGGTAAAAAAAAATCTGAATCTTAATTTAATTCTGAACTTAGCATAGGAACATCAAAATCTTTTTTTTCCATATTAAACTTTTTACATATTCAGATAGTGACAGCAAAATTTTAGAAACATCAGTGAATCAAATAGTTGCAAATTAGACTCCGGCTTATTCAAATTCTTAGGACAATCTCTGCAGGACGCCATTAAAGAAAACTGGAGTTTGACAACACACAAAACAAATGACCGGTCTCCCCTGCCCCGTCCTATTAAAATGTGTCCTAATATATTACTCTCAGCAGGTACTTGTACTAACTCAGTGATATAGCGCTGACTCCGGACTCATCTGCATAGAGAAATCCACATGTCACCCTTCAATCTTACCAGACAAATTGTATAATTTCATTCAGGCAGGTTTACTCTTTATCATTAGGATACAAATTATAACAAAAAAGTGAATATTTCATTAATCTGTTCAGTCATTTTCATACATTAGGACTGCATACTGTGTCCCACGGCCAAAAGGTTGAGCAAAAAATTAATTACTTAATTTTGTATCAAGCTACTAGAATTCATTCTTGAAGTTACCAATTTGGAAAAAGGAAAATATTTTTTAATCTAAAGTAAAAAAATATTTAGTCATTATTTTATCAGGATTTTATTCAAATTTTATTACTGGCACAAGGTTCTTTATTAGAAATGTGTGTGGAATCTGAGAGCAGCATAACGTAGTGGAAGAAAGTAGAGATGAGCGTTGTTCGAATCGAACTGTTCGTCAATCTCAAATTCGACCTGCTTTAGGTGATGTTCGAGTCGTTCGATGAACGCGAAAAATTAGCTTTAAGTTCGACAGTTCGAGGTTATGTTTGATAACGGTTCTATCACCAAAAGCGTAACTGGCTTTTCACAGTAATACTGTCATTCAATGTTAATACAGTGGAACCTTGGTTAACGAGAACAATCCGTTCTGGGAGTGTGCTTGTTAACCAAGTTACTCGTTCAACAAAGCAAAATTTCCCATAGGAAATCATTGCAATGCAGACAATTCCTTCCACAACTTGTTGAATGTCCCATCCTGGTCCCCTATAGTGCCATTCCACAAATGCACAAACACACACACAAGCACACAAAAACATACACAAACATACATGCACACACACATATTATGCTCACCTCACCTTCCATTCCATCGCCGACCTCCTGGTTCTTGCAGTTTGCCGGTACAAGATGTGTATCGGCTTACCATCGCGACCGATGCCGGAACATCCGCTGCCAGAGCGCTGACGTCAAAGGCAGGAGCCGCTTGCCTCTGATTGGCCAGCGCGCTGCCTTTGAGTAGCGTCTGACAGAGGAAGTACCTCCCTCGTCGCAATGGTTACCCGACACACATCCTGTAGCGGCGAACTACGTGTATCGGGTAACCATAGCGACGAGGGAGGAACTTCCTCTGCCAGACGCTACTCAAAGGCAGCGCGCTGGCCAATCAGAGGCAAGGGGCTCCTGTCTTTGACATCAGCGCTCTGGCAGCGGAAGTTCCCGCATCGGTCGCAATGGTTACCCGATACACATCTTGTACCGGTGAACTGTAAGTCCCAGGAGGCCAGCGATGGAATGGAAAATAAGGTGAGCATAATATGTGTGTGTGCATTCGTGTTTGTGCATGTTTGTATGTGTTTGTGTTTGCCTGCCATTGTTTTCAATGGTGTTTGAAAGTGTTTGACGAACGTTCGATGAACATACCCCAAATTCGACGAACTGAACCGAACTCGAACACTAGAGTGGTGGCTCATCTCTAGAAGAGAGCCTGATTCCAGAGATGTCACTTACTGGACTACTTGGTGTAGTTTTGCTAAAACTGTTTATTTCTGTAGATATAGCAGTACTTAAAATGCTAAACTGTACATAACCCCACTGACATCTCTGATTGGGCGCTTCAAGTGTAAACTGTGGATTGTGAGCAAGTTTGTGGTCAGGGGTGGGAGGAGGGGTTATACAAATTATCTGGTCTGGGCTTGTCCTATAATGATTATCTCCTTTTAATAAAACATAGATTGTGTACAAACTATAGCACACATCCTAATAACTTGAAAGTTATTTTCCTTACATGGAAGTACTGCGGGATCATAATCCCAAATACTGGGTATCCCCAATAGATTACATTGACCACAAGAGGAAAAAGGGCAATTGTTCCCAAATTGTATTAAAAATAGATATTGTTTATTAGATCATATAAAATATAAAATTATTACTTATACAGATCAAATAGAATACATAGTTATACATATATCATAGAGGATTAGAAGTGAAGACAAAAAACGGGAGGTTCTCAACAAGTACCAATGTAACTGAATATATAGGTCATTATTAAGAAATGTAGAGATATATTGGCACGATGGCTCAAAAGAATCTTTGGAAAGCCACAAGGTGGTGAAAGTGGGAAAACATTAAATGCTGACAGGTAATATATAAGTCAGTCAGAAAAAAAAGATGGTTTGTATAGCGGACATATGGCTCCAATCATGTCCCACAATGACCACAGTACATAAAGGGGCTGCACAAAGATTATCCTAATAATAAGGTATAAACAGACAATTACCCATATTAAAGCTGTATCAGAGAATCATCCCAGTGCATCCCTGATGCACGTTTCGCAGTCGCTTTTCTAAAGGGAAGGGGTGTGTAGAAATCGGGCAGGTTTTTATAGCCAAAAGGATCACCCAGGTGAGAATACTCATTATTGATGCCGCATCGTCGGCGCATGTGCAGTGGTCTCCAGGCGCAAAGCGAGACCTCCCTGCACCGTATAGATGCCTTTGGAAATACCTGCTAGTAGGGAGGACAGCGCGCATGCGCAATCATACCACAGCCATCTTAGTTAAGGGAAAGTTTGTGGGCAAACATCAATATTGGACAACAATCTCCACACATCATAGATTTTTGAAAAAACATCCTAATAAGTATCGAATCCCTGGAAACAGAGTCTTAACCCCTACATTATTCTGCTCTCAAACTAAATTGCAAAACCCTGCTGACCGAATCCCTTTACAGTTTGTAAGTAAGGGAAGGAAAATTGTTGTATTTTCTGTTTGTCCAAATAAGATCTTAGATAGATTAGGTGACATTGCAAACCTTGTCTGTGGACCTTTTGTGAGATAATTTGGTCGGTTGTATGTAAGAGCCTCTCATTTTCCTTTAGTTAGGGATAATCGAATATCACAAATATTCAGCAATATTCGGCTTCGCGAATATCCGACTATTAGGTCGCCGAAATGCGAATATTCGATGCGCAATGTATGTCTATGTGAAGCCCGAATAGTAGCTATTCAGCAACTATTCGAGTTTCCCATAGACGTACATTGCGCAACGAATATTCACAAATAGTCGAATAGCGGTGACCTATTCGGCTAATATAGGCGTTGGCGAATATTTGAGGTATTCGATCACCCCTATTAATGAACTCTCGGTCTTCCCTTTTAAGCTAGGTATGGCAGTGTTTATATTCCCTGGGGCATCTGGAAGGTTTGTTTCGAGCTTCAAAAGTTATGACTTATCCGTAGGGTAGTTGATAAACTTTTGATCATTGGATGTCTAACTGTTGTGAACCCTTAACAATCCTGAGACTGTGGCTTTGAATTGCCTCATTGGGACTGAACAATGTGCACCACTGCTTCATTCATTAGCAAATGATGAATGAGAAAGAAAGCTAAGTTCTGTTTTCTGCTATCTTCAACAGTTGCATAAATAATAAAAGCACCACTTCAGTGTTTTGTTTTTTTAGCACTGAAGTGCTACTTTTCATCTAAGGTTCCCTCCCCTTGTCTTATCTTCATCTTCTAGTGTTTTTACCTTTTTTTGGCACTACTCCACTCCCATGTCTTCATTTTGGGCCCATCAATTCTGATTGTCTGAAAGCCAGAAATAGCATCACATGCACTCAATGCAAATAAATGAGAGCTCTCATAGACTTGTATTGTAGAGTGACCTATGGCTCACTCCATGAAACACTGGAAGGATCTGTTAGGTCATAAACTGCTAAAGACCAATGGGAGCAACAGTGATAAGAAGGTAAAACAACGGTAAGGAAGTATGAGAGTAAAGCGGGCTTTACACGCTACGATATATCTAACGAGATGTCGGCGGGGTCACGTCGTAAGTGATGCACATCTGGCACCGTTAGTGATATCGTAGCGTGTGACAGCTATGAATGAGCAGAAATACTCACCTTCTAATTCATCGTTGACATGTCGCTCATTTTCTAAAAAATAAATGTCCTGTTGTTAATTGTTCCCGAGGCAGCACACATCGCTCCGTGTGACACCCCGGGAACGATGAACTGCAGCTTACCTGCGGCTGCCGGCAATGCTTAAGGAAGGAGGTGGGCGGGATGTTACGTCCCGCTCATCTCCGCCCCTCCGCTTCTATTGGCCGGCCGCTGTGTGACGTCGCTGTGACGCCGAATATCCCTCCCCCTTCAGGAAGTGGATGTTCGCCGCCCACAGCGAGGTCGTTCGGGAGGTAAGTACGTGTGACGGGGGTTATAACATTGTGCGACACGGGCAAGAAATTGCCCGTGCCGCACAAATGATGGGGGCGGGTGCGATCGCATAAGAAATCGACACATGTAAAGCAGCCTTAAGGTTAGAAAACTCAGGTGAGAACAGGGCATTTCATAGACTTATTGGGGGTCAATGTTGGACCCAGTGTTTCAGACGTCCACTGATTAGGAAGTTAATACCTATTCTGTAAAAAGGTCATAATTTTCAGTGTTGAGAACAATCCCTTAAATCGATTCTCTGATTAAGTATGAATGATACCTCAGAACAAAATTGGAAGTTTTAGGGGACATTTATTCATGGTACACTTGTTGCAGAAATGTCAGTGTCTTAAAATCAGTTTAATTCATGTGAAAATACCTTACATATGCTTAAAGGATAAAAGGGGTTTTCCAATTTCAAATTGTTATTGTCTAAACACTAGTGGAAGTATAATATATCAAACTGAGCTGGTACTCAGCCTTTTATTAAAAATTAGATGGCAAAAGTCAATGAGCCCAGTGATTGTCTGTAGTGGTCTAGTCATAACATCCGTGCTGTAACCAGTAAGTAATCACCGGCACAGCAGCAGAGAGGCAACGCAGAACTTACGGAGGGTGAACACTAGCCCAGTTTATTTTATCTTTCTGTACGCTTATGGATGACAAAAAATTTAAACTGGGAGAAAGGAAAAAATGATAAAAGGGACATCAAAAGTTAAGACATTCAGAAGCTGGAGTCAGTTCAAAGGCAGCAACTAGATTATTACAAAGAATGGAGGCCGCCCGTATGGTGAGAGGTTGGAAAAGTTGGGCTTGTTTAGCTTAGAAAAAAAAGACGTCTCAGAGGAGATCTCATTTATATGTATAAATACATGTGTGGTCAATATAAAGGACTGGCACATGACTTATTCCTTCCAAAGACAATAATAAGGACCAGGGGGCACTCACTGCGAGTGGAAGAAAAGCGATTCCGACAGCTAAATAGGAAAGGGTTCTTTACAGTTAGAGCAGTCAGACTGTGGAATACCCTACCACAAGAGGTAGTAATGGCAGATACTATAACAGCTTTTAAAAAAAGGGCTGGATGATTTCCTCAGTACACACAATATTGTGGGTTATAGATGATTTAGTGACAAAAGTGTATATTTGGTGCATGAAGAGTGAACTAGATGGACCTATAATAATAATAAGTTTTATTTCTATAGCGCCAACATATTCCGCAGTGCTTTACAATTAAGAGGGGACATGTACAGACAATATGAGAGAACACAAAATAACAAAATTAATATACCAGGAGAAGTGAGGGCCCTGCTCGTAAGCTTACATTCTATGAGGACATAGGGGAGGCACAAAAGGTGAATGGGGGGGTAGAAAAGCTTCTCATATATGGTCCAACCATCGATTTAATAGGGTATTCAAAACCAGCTGCATGAACCCGTCATTGGCCAGAATTTATACAGGTACAGGGGACGAGAACTGGAAGTAAGTTTTTTGAAGGGCAGAAAGGGACTAGATTAGATCAGAGCAGTGAGGTGATAGGCTAGTCTAAAGAAATGCGTTTCTAGGGCCCACTTATAGGTGTGGATGTTGGGAATTAATTGGATTTCTCTTGGTAGTGTGTTCCAGAGCATAGGTGCAGCTCGGGAGAAATCTTGAAGACGGGAGTGGGAGGTTGGAATTGTTGAGGATGTCCGTCTTCTGTCATTAGCAGAGTGGAGGGCACGGGTGGGGTGATAGAGATGAGGGAGGAGATGAAGGGTGGTGCAGAACTGTGGAGAGCTTTGTGAGTGAGAGTGATAAGTTTATGTTGGATTCTGTAGTGGATAGGCAACCAGTGCAATGACTGGCAAAGAGAAGAGGCATCAGTGAAGCGGTTGCAGAGGAAAATGATCCTGGCTGCAGCATTCAGAATGGATTGGAGAGGGGAGAGTTTAGTCCTAGGTCTTTTTTTCAACCTTTAAAACTATGGAACTATATCAGAAGATTTCAGGAGGATTTGGTTGTTGCCAAAGGACACAAAAAAATAGAGCTATCTGAAAGATCATAAGGATTTTATTGAATGAACCCAACCCTTTGGATATCATAAATGCAATCAATATTTATCATTTTTAAGTCTTCCTAATGATCTGTTTCCCAATAACAATTTTCATCTTTCCCTACAGCAAAATTTTGTGGTGATCCCGGAATACCTGCAAAAGGCAAGCGAGAAGGCAAAAGCTTTATCTTCCAGTCAGAAGTATCCTTTGTTTGCAATCCATCCTTTATTCTGGTTGGTTCCGGCACTAGGGTATGTCAAGCGGATGGAAGTTGGAGCGGCTCCTCTCCACGTTGTATAGGTAAAGACAAACTGCTATAGCAGTCCGTCATGCCTCATCTGATTTCTCAAAAAAATATCAGTAGACATGAAAGGACTTTAACTTAAAAATCAATGACATATTTTGTATGTAAATATCAAAACCCTTATCCATGGGTTGAGGAAGCTATTACCACTAAGTTGTAGATTACCTACAAATCTGAGCATTACATGCCACACTAGGTACGGGGAACTACCAAGTGAACAGTGAAAGGGAAGATAAACCCTGTTTCTAGGGAAAAGAAAGATGGTGACCACTGACCCTACCTACTGCTGGTCCCTGGGGTCCTTCACCACCCTAGATAGGTTCCCCACCTATGCGCCGAACCGGATACCTGACCCTAGGTATCCCTAGTGCCTGACCCTAAATAGGGAATGGATGAGATGAGCTCTTTGTCAACCTACTAAACACCAGGGGAACATACAGGTGGGAAATGCATGAACTGATAATCCAAAGATGACACCGGTAGCAACAATACCACAGAGGAGTACAAACTACCTGCTTGCAACCAAGGCTTGAATGAACTGGAAGTATCACCAGCATCAGTCCAAGGAAGGAAGGGGTATATAAGCAACAAGAGAATGCTAGTGATCAGTACCTGGGTGGAAGATGAGCTCCTGCTGGGTACAAAAGGGGAAGAGATGAATCCAGCAGTGAAGCTGCCTATACCAATGAATACTGACAGCAGGAACAATGGAAAGTCAGGGAGCATTCTGCGCAGCCAGATGCTGTGACCTTCTATGGCCAGAAACCACATGACTGTCTGTCACACATTACACAAGCAGAAACAGAGGCCTACATTTTGGGTATCTCAATAGGACATGTCACATGTTTTTGAAACGTACTCTTAAAGTTCCACCAGAAAATGAATAGTAGACGTCCAGAAAGCAGAAAACACATACTTGGAAGGGGTGGGGGGGTGAAATTGTAAACACTTTTTAATAAGAGAACTCTTTCTCATGAAATACATTTTTGAACTATTTCCTGATTTTAAAAAATGTTTCACAAACATGTTACTAAGGGTTACTTTACACGCTGCGACATCGCTGCCGATATATCGTCGGGGTCACGTCGTTAGTGACGCACATCCGGCGCCGGTAGCGACATCGCAGTGTGTAACACTAATGAGTGACGATCAACGATCACAAAATCGTTCCAAAATGGTGATCGTTCACACATCGTTCATTTCCTTAATATCGCTGCTGCCACTGGTACGATGTTGTTCGTCGTTCCTGCAGAAGCACACAACGCTATGTGTGACGGCGCGGGAGCGACGAAGATCTCCTTACCTACGTCCACCGGCAATGAGGAAGGAAGGAGGTGGGCGGCATGTTCCGGCCGCTCATCTCCCCCCTCCTTTTCTATTGGGCGGCGGTTCAGTGACGCTGCTGTGATGTCGCTGTGACGCTGAACGAACCGCTTCCTTAGAAAGGAGGCGGATCGCCGGTCACAGCGACATCACAGAGCAGGTATGTGCGTGTGCCGCTGCCGCAGCGATCACCACATATCGGCCGTACGACGGGGGCGGGTGCTATCGCGCTCGACATCGCTAGCAAATGCTAGCGATGTCGCAGCGTGTAAAGTACCCCTTAGTTTGTTATCCCCAATGGGTACTGTGATGATGATGTCTGTAAAGCAGTGTAGAATTAATGATGCTATATAAATAAAATAAATTAAACAAATAAATATATCTAAATGTTTGTTTCTTTTTTTTCAGAACCTGCCCTGACATCGTGTGGAAATCCAGGGACACCACGTCATGGCTTCCAAAATAATACTTATGGTTATCAGGTAATACATTTTAAATATTTGTTTAAAGAATAAATTCAGTGTTATGTGACACATTCTTTTTTAAACTCGTTTTATTAAAGGATGTATATAACGTAACACTGGCAACAGTAGTATACATCAGAATAGATCATATAACTCATACATATCTTAAGTCTTATAGGGGCGACAAATTGAAAGGGATTTTCTTTTTATAAAAACACCTTTACAAAAATAGAAGCTGAATCTTGGAGATCAGATGGTCATTATGGGTCTTGCTTCTTTAACCGCTGGTAACCCCATGTTATTTTTGAGTATTCAACAACTTCTTCTTCATCTCTTGCAGTAGACATATAACAGCACATGGCAGCCACTTAATCGAATGGTTTACCATGTAACGTATGGGTGGACTGGAACTACCAGATAGGGAAAACTCAGTGCTCACTCACACCACTGTAATTTGTGTCCATGTTTGATCTAACAATTCATTGTTTCGCACTTAGACCAATGTTATTCTGTGGGGCTGCACACATGACCAATTTTTTCCTAGGAATGAGTTTGATCTACCGTATTTTCCGGACTATAAGACGCACTTTTTCCCCCAAAATCTTATAGTCTTATAGTCCAATCGCTGCGGGGAAGGGGGGTGCGGTGGTAATGGAGCGGGTCATCAGAGGCAGGAACAGGCTGTAACAGCACCTACCGTGACCACATGGGCCCACTTATTAGTCTCATCTCATATGCAATGCATCCTGATGCCCATCATCTCTCAGCCCTGAAGCTGGTGCTGAGAGGCGGGCGGGGGGTGTGTGCACACATACTAAACAGCCGGCCCGCGTTATCATCCCTGGCTCCTACAGCCTCGAGTGAACATGTGTGGCTGTTTGTAGCATATCATAATCAGCGCGGGGGGCAGTGAATAAGTATACTCACCGGTCACCATTCCCTGCAGCATTGCAATGACCTCCTGTTTGCCGGCCCTCTGATGTATCTGGAGAGCGATGTGCGGAGAAATGACGTCATCGCTGTGCGCATGGCTCCACACAGGTCAGCAGCGCTGTGGCTGGCACAGACAGGAAGACAAGCAATGCTGCGTGGAGTGAGGAAAGGGGAGTATAAAAGTTTGTTTTTATGTGTGCCACAGGGGGCTATATCAGGATGGGGGACATATATACAAGGATGGGGATAATATACAAGGCAGGAAGATCATTACCAGGATGGGGTACCTTAGTAGAGAATTTGGAGACATTACCCGACTCATGACCACATTTTTTGCATAAAAGTTTATTTTCCTATTTTCTTCCTCGAAAACCAGGGTGAGTCTTATGGTCCGGTGCGTCTTATAGTCCGAAACGTACGGTAATTGCTTGATCCCATATGGCCTAATAAGTCAATGGGTTCATGGAAAACTTGGACTGCACTTGGATGACATCTGAGTGCAGTCCAGTTTTCACAGATTCACACAAAGGAGAAGATAGCGTAACTTTTCACTTCACTCCATCTTCTCGTCATCCGAGAGTATTAGATTCCACTATGCTCACGCTCTAATCATTCTCTATCAGAGTTTGATTTACATAATCAGCTAAATTTTCTCAGACTAGAGACCGTGTGACACTAACCTTATGAGTGTTTTTTTTCAGCTTGGTTCATAATGGACACCATGAATAGGGAATCCGTCCCCATTTTTTCATTTTCACTAAAAGGAATGAGGGCTCCTCTAGTTGAGATGCTCATTTAGTGTAAAGCTTAACTTTCTGATCACTGGCTGAAAAGGCAAAACATTTTGAAGACTTGTAATATATGTGTCTTTTTTATTTCTGTCTGTCAGGTTGGAAGAGTTGTTCAATTCTCATGCAAAAAGGGATACCTCTTACATGGATCTACCACTCGTTCTTGTCTACCGGACCTGACCTGGAGTGGAATGCCAACAGAATGTATTCGTAAGTTTGGAGAAAGCTTTTGTTTTTATGTAATTGATGTTTAAATAAAATATAATCATTTAAGCATGAGTATACATTGTCCTCAGTGGTCAAGGTATAAACTGCGAGAATTTGTTTTTTAATGTGAATTTAAAGTATTGTCAAAACTATTTTAAAAAAAATTACATGGAACACAGGTACTTGATTTAACCCATTCTCACTGCAGACAATTTTTTATTTTTGTACTTATGCTTTTGCTTCCCCTAAAGGCCCCATCACACGCAGCGACGTATCTAATGATGTATCGCCCGGGGTCACGGATTCCGTGATGCACAACCGGCATCATTAGCAATGTCGTTGCGTGTGACACCAACGAGCGGCCATTAATGATGGAAAATACTCACCATATCGTCCATCGTTGACACATCGTTCATTTTCCAAATATCGTTGATTGTTGAGGACGCAGGTTGTTCGCCATTCCCGAGGCAGCACACATCACTATGTGTGACACCTCGGGAATGACGAACTACAGCTTACCTGCGGCCGCCGGCAATGAGGAAGGAAGGAGGTGGGCGGGATGTTACGACCGCTCATCTCCGCCCCTCCGCTTCTATTGGGCGGCCGCTTGGTGATGACGCTGTGACGCCGCACGAACCGCCCCCTTAGAAAGGAGGTGGTTCACCAGCAACAGAGACGTCACTAGTAGAGATGAGCGAACCGGTCGCGGTTCGGCTCGAGGTTGGTTCGCCGAACGGACCTCCCGTTCGAGTTCGGTTCGTCGAACGTTCGACGAACCGAACTCGAACTGCATAGGAAACAATGGCAGGCAATCACAAACACAGAAAAACACCTAGAAAACACCCTCAAAGGTGTCCTAAAGGTGACAAACAACTCAAACACATTGGAAAGTGACAAGGACATATACTCATGCGAAAACAAAACAGCTGGACAAGGAAAAAGAGGAGGACACACAGATATAGGCATGGCACGCCCTTCTAAAATCATGTAAAACACCGCAAGGAGACTCCAAGCGGAGTCTCCATTTTTTCCAAAAATTGGGCCACACACACACCCACCCCTTCAGTGGCAGCAGTTGTGCCCCAGTTGTACACTTCACAGCTACATTTGCATCAAGCACATTCAAAAATACGCCATTCTTATCCATCCCCAGGATGACACCGGGGTAGGTAGCAAAGTCTTTGCTGACCCATGACTTGTTCATCTTGGCTTCTTTTAAAAACAATGTAAGCAAGGGTTACTCCAAGCGGAGTCTCCCTTTTTTCCAAAAATTGGGCCACACAGACACCCACCCCATCAGTGGCAGCACTTGGGCCCTAGTTGCAAACAGGATGTTTTGATTTGCATCAAGCACATTCAAAAATACGCCATTCTTATCCGTCCCCAGGATGACACCGGGGTAGGTAGCAAAGTCTTTCCTGATCCCAGCTCTGTTCATCTTGGCTTCTTTTAAAAACACATCAAGCAAGGGTTACTCCAAGCGGAGTCTCCCTTTTTTTCCAAAAATTGGGCCACACAGACACCCACCCCATCAGTGGCAGCACTTGGGCCCTAGTTGCAAACAGGATGTTTTGATTTGCATCAAGCACATTCAAAAATACGCCATTCTTATCCGTCCCCAGGATGACACCGGGGTAGGTAGCAAAGTCTTTCCTGATCCCAGCTCTGTTCATCTTGGCTTCTTTTAAAAACACATCAAGCAAGGGTTACTCCAAGCGGAGTCTCCCTTTTTTTCCAAAAATTGGGCCACACAGACACCCACCCCATCAGTGGCAGCACTTGGGCCCTAGTTGCAAACAGGATGTTTTGATTTGCATCAAGCACATTCAAAAATACGCCATTCTTATCCGTCCCCAGGATGACACCGGGGTAGGTAGCAAAGTCTTTGCTGATCCCAGCTCTGTTCATCTTGGCTTCTTTTAAAAACACAACAAGCAAGGGTTACTCCAAGCGGAGTCTCCCTTTTTTTCCAAAAATTGGGCCACACAGACACCCACCCCATCAGTGGCAGCACTTGGGCCCTAGTTGCAAACAGGATGTTTTGATTTGCATCAAGCACATTCAAAAATACACCATTCTTATCCGTCCCCAGGATGACACCGGGGTAGGTAGCAAAGTCTTTCCTGATCCCAGCTCTGTTCATCTTGGCTTCTTTTAAAAACACATCAAGCAAGGGTTACTCCAAGCGGAGTCTCCCTTTTTTTCCAAAAATTGGGCCACACAGACACCCACCCCATCAGTGGCAGCACTTGGGCCCTAGTTGCAAACAGGATGTTTTGATTTGCATCAAGCACATTCAAAAATACGCCATTCTTATCCGTCCCCAGGATGACACCGGGGTAGGTAGCAAAGTCTTTGCTGATCCCAGCTCTGTTCATCTTGGCTTCTTTTAAAAACACATCAAGCAAGGGTTACTCCAAGCGGAGTCTCCCTTTTTTTCCAAAAATTGGGCCACACAGACACCCACCCCATCAGTGGCAGCACTTGGGCCCTAGTTGCAAACAGGATGTTTTGATTTGCATCAAGCACATTCAAAAATACGCCATTCTTATCCGTCCCCAGGATGACACCGGGGTAGGTAGCAAAGTCTTTCCTGATCCCAGCTCTGTTCATCTTGGCTTCTTTTAAAAACACATCAAGCAAGGGTTACTCCAAGCGGAGTCTCCCTTTTTTTCCAAAAATTGGGCCACACAGACACCCACCCCATCAGTGGCAGCACTTGGGCCCTAGTTGCAAACAGGATGTTTTGATTTGCATCAAGCACATTCAAAAATACGCCATTCTTATCCGTCCCCAGGATGACACCGGGGTAGGTAGCAAAGTCTTTGCTGATCCCAGCTCTGTTCATCTTGGCTTCTTTTAAAAACACATCAAGCAAGGGTTACTCCAAGCGGAGTCTCCCTTTTTTTCCAAAAATTGGGCCACACAGACACCCACCCCATCAGTGGCAGCACTTGGGCCCTAGTTGCAAACAGGATGTTTTGATTTGCATCAATCACATTCAAAAATACCCCATAATTAACCATCCCCAGGATGACACCGGGGTAGGTAGCAAAGTCTTTGCTGACCCATGACTTGTTCATCTTGGCTTCTTTTAAAAACAATGTAAGCAAGGGTTACTCCAAGCGGAGTCTCCCTTTTTTCCAAAAATTGGGCCACACAGACACCCACCCCATCAGTGGCAGCACTTGGGCCCTAGTTGCAAACAGGATGTTTGGATTTGCATCAAGCACATTCAAAAATACGCCATTCTTATCCGTCCCCAGGATGACACCGGGGTAGGTAGCAAAGTCTTTGCTGATCCCAGCTCTGTTCATCTTGGCTTCTCTTAAAAACACATCAAGCAAGGGTTACTCCAAGCGGAGTCTCCCTTTTTTTCCAAAAATTGGGCCACACAGACACCCACCCCATCAGTGGCAGCACTTGGGCCCTAGTTGCAAACAGGATGTTTTGATTTGCATCAAGCACATTCAAAAATACGCCATTCTTATCCGTCCCCAGGATGACACCGGGGTAGGTAGCAAAGTCTTTGCTGATCCCAGCTCTGTTCATCTTGGCTTCTTTTAAAAACACATCAAGCAAGGGTTACTCCAAGCGGAGTCTCCCTTTTTTTCCAAAAATTGGGCCACACAGACACCCACCCCATCAGTGGCAGCACTTGGGCCCTAGTTGCAAACAGGATGTTTTGATTTGCATCAAGCACATTCAAAAATACGCCATTCTTATCCGTCCCCAGGATGACACCGGGGTAGGTAGCAAAGTCTTTCCTGATCCCAGCTCTGTTCATCTTGGCTTCTTTTAAAAACACATCAAGCAAGGGTTACTCCAAGCGGAGTCTCCCTTTTTTTCCAAAAATTGGGCCACACAGACACCCACCCCATCAGTGGCAGCACTTGGGCCCTAGTTGCAAACAGGATGTTTTGATTTGCATCAAGCACATTCAAAAATACGCCATTCTTATCCGTCCCCAGGATGACACCGGGGTAGGTAGCAAAGTCTTTCCTGATCCCAGCTCTGTTCATCTTGGCTTCTTTTAAAAACACATCAAGCAAGGGTTACTCCAAGCGGAGTCTCCCTTTTTTTCCAAAAATTGGGCCACACAGACACCCACCCCATCAGTGGCAGCACTTGGGCCCTAGTTGCAAACAGGATGTTTTGATTTGCATCAAGCACATTCAAAAATACGCCATTCTTATCCGTCCCCAGGATGACACCGGGGTAGGTAGCAAAGTCTTTGCTGATCCCAGCTCTGTTCATCTTGGCTTCTTTTAAAAACACATCAAGCAAGGGTTACTCCAAGCGGAGTCTCCCTTTTTTTCCAAAAATTGGGCCACACAGACACCCACCCCATCAGTGGCAGCACTTGGGCCCTAGTTGCAAACAGGATGTTTTGATTTGCATCAAGCACATTCAAAAATACGCCATTCTTATCCGTCCCCAGGATGACACCGGGGTAGGTAGCAAAGTCTTTGCTGATCCCAGCTCTGTTCATCTTGGCTTCTTTTAAAAACACATCAAGCAAGGGTTACTCCAAGCGGAGTCTCCCTTTTTTTCCAAAAATTGGGCCACACAGACACCCACCCCATCAGTGGCAGCACTTGGGCCCTAGTTGCAAACAGGATGTTTTGATTTGCATCAAGCACATTCAAAAATACGCCATTCTTATCCGTCCCCAGGATGACACCGGGGTAGGTAGCAAAGTCTTTGCTGATCCCAGCTCTGTTCATCTTGGCTTCTTTTAAAAACACATCAAGCAAGGGTTACTCCAAGCGGAGTCTCCCTTTTTTTCCAAAAATTGGGCCACACAGACACCCACCCCATCAGTGGCAGCACTTGGGCCCTAGTTGCAAACAGGATGTTTTGATTTGCATCAAGCACATTCAAAAATACGCCATTCTTATCCGTCCCCAGGATGACACCGGGGTAGGTAGCAAAGTCTTTGCTGATCCCAGCTCTGTTCATCTTGGCTTCTTTTAAAAACACATCAAGCAAGGGTTACTCCAAGCGGAGTCTCCCTTTTTTTCCAAAAATTGGGCCACACAGACACCCACCCCATCAGTGGCAGCACTTGGGCCCTAGTTGCAAACAGGATGTTTTGATTTGCATCAAGCACATTCAAAAATACGCCATTCTTATCCGTCCCCAGGATGACACCGGGGTAGGTAGCAAAGGCTTTCCTGATCCCAGCTCTGTTCATCTTGGCTTCTTTTAAAAACACATCAAGCAAGGGTTACTCCAAGCGGAGTCTCCCTTTTTTTCCAAAAATTGGGCCACACAGACACCCACCCCATCAGTGGCAGCACTTGTGCCCTAGTTGCAAACAGGATGTTTTGATTTGCATCAATCACATTCAAAAATACCCCATAATTAACCGTCCCCAGGATGACACCGGGGTAGGTAGCAAAGTCTTTGCTGACCCATGACTTGTTCATCTTGGCTTCTTTTAAAAACAATGTAAGCAAGGGTTACTCCAAGCGGAGTCTCCCTTTTTTCCAAAAATTGGGCCACACAGACACCCACCCCATCAGTGGCAGCACTTGGGCCCTAGTTGCAAACAGGATGTTTTGATTTGCATCAAGCACATTCCAAATCCACAAGCATTTACTCTCCCCAGTATGATACAGGGGTAGTAAATTCCTTCTGGATCCATGACTTGTTCATTTTGATGAACGTCAGTCTGTCCACATTGTCACTGGACAGACGCGTGCGCTTATCTGTCAGCACACACCCAGCAGCACTGAAGACACGTTCAGAGACAACGCTGGCAGCTGGACACGACAAAATCTCCAAGGCGTAACTGGAGAGCTCTGGCCATTTTTCTATGTTTGAAGCCCAAAAGGAGCAAGGCTCCAGTTGCACAGTCATGGCATCGATGTTCATTTGGAGATACTCCTGTATCATCCTCTCCAGCCGTTGAGTATGTGTCAGACTTGTTGTCTCTGGTGGCCTTGCAAAAGAGGGTCTAAAAAAATTATGAAAAGATTCCATAAAATTGCTGTTACCGGCACCAGATACGGTCCTACTGGTACGGGTAGACTGGTGAAGATGACGAGACCGTCCCATGTTTGTCAAGTTACAACTGGGAGATTCCCTCCCTGCACCTGCACGGTTGTTTGGTGGAAAAGCCGAGCTAAGATCGAGTAACAGCTTCTGCTGATACTCCTGCATACGTGCGTCCCTTTCTATGGCTGGAATTATGTCACAAAATTTGGACTTGTACCGGGGATCTAATAGTGTGGCAATCCAGTAGTCATCATCACTTCTAATTTTGACAATACGACTGTCATGTTGGAGGTAGTGCAACAAAAAGGCACTCATGTGTCTTGCGCAGCCATGCGGACCAAGTCCACGCTGTGTTTGTGGCATAGAGGTGCTACCCGTTCTTTCTTCCTCTGACATCTCCCCCCAACCTCTTTCAACTGAAATTTGACCAAGGTCTCCCTCATCCGCTGAGTCTTCCATGTCCATGGACAGTTCGTCCTCCATTTCTTCATGTTCTCCTGCACCTTGCTCAACATTTCGCCTTCTACTATGCGCCCTTGTCGATCCCTGTTCCCCATGGTCCCATGCCTGCTGCGTTGGTTATGATGAACGTCTGGACCTTGGTGATGTTGTTGTCCCTTGCACATATGAATCCTCCTGTAGTTCCTCCCCTTCATGTTGTCCCACCCCCTGACTCCGAATAGTGTTTAGCGTGTGCTCCAGCATGTAAATGACTGGAATCGTCATGCTGATAATGGCATTGTCAGAGCTAAACATATTCGTCGCCATGTCGAAACTGTGCAGAAGGGTGCATAGGTCCTTGATCTGAGACCACTCCATCAGGGTGATCTGCCCCACCTCTGCATCTCGTTGGCCCAGGCTATACGTCATGACGTATTGCACCAGGGCTCTGCGGTGCTGCCACAGTCGCTGTAACATGTGGAGAGTTGAATTCCAGCGTGTCGCCACATCGCATTTCAGGCGATGAACCGGCAGGCCGAAAGACTTCTGTAGCGATGCAAGTCGCTCAGCTGCGGCGCTTGAACGCCGGAAGTGAGCAGACAGTTTTCGTGCCCTGTTCAGAAGGCCATCTAGGCCGGGATAGTGTGTTAAAAATTGCTGCACGACAAGGTTCAACACGTGAGCCATACAAGGTACGTGTGTCACCTTGCCCAGGCGAAGGGCCGCACCCAGGTTTGCAGCATTGTCGCACACGGCCTTACCAGGCTGCAGGTTGAGTGGAGACAACCATTTATTAAACTCGGACCGCAGAGCTGACCACAACTCCTCAGCTGTGTGACTCTTATTACCAAGACATGTCAAGCTAAAGACCGCCTGATGCCGTTGCGCTCGGCTGCCAGCATAGTAATGAGGCGTGCGTGATTCCTTCTGCGCAGTGAGAACGCTGGTGGCCTGACCAGGCAGGCTTGGGGCGGAGGTGGAGGACCCAGATGAGGTGGAGGATGCAGAAGCTGTGGTGGAACTTGGACAGACAGAGGATTGACACACAAGTCGTGGGGACGGCAAGACTTGTGCAGCAGACCCTTCACCATCTATCACCATAGTTACCCAGTGCCCAGTCAGCGACATGTAACGTCCCTGTCCATGCTTACTGGTCCAAGTATCGGTGGTGAAATGCACCCGTTCACACACAGAGTTTCTCAAGGAAGCGGTGATGTTGTGTGCGACATGCTGGTGTAGCGCGGGCACACCTTTCTTAGAGAAGTAGTGGCGACTAGGCATCTGGTACTGGGGCACAGCGACAGACATAAGGTCTCTAAAATCCTGTGTGTCCACTAGGCGGAAAGGCAGCATTTCGGTAGCCAACAGCTTACAGAGGGATAGAGTCAACCTCTTAGCTTTGTCATGGGTCGGAGGAAGTGGCCTTTTATTTGACCACATCTGAGGGACAGAGATCTGGCTGCTGTGTGTAGACGGTGTTGAGTAGGGTGTCCCTGGAAAAATGCAGGTTTGTGAGGAAAGTGCAGGCGGAGACATGATGTTGCCTTCATCCAACGTTGGTGCTATCGATGTCTGAGAGAGCTGTACACACTCACTTGTTTCCCCTTCCAAACCAACTGACGACCTTACAAGCAAACTGCCTGTTGCGGTTACAGTGGTGGATGTTTTGCGTGGAAAAACAGGTGTGACAGCTGTCCCCACAGTCCTAGAAGATGAAGAGCGCGCGGATGCACTGGAAGGGGCGGGCGGTGGATGGTTCGCTCCGCTAGCCGGCATTGCAGCACGGTGAGCTTCCCACCGGGACTTATGATATTTATTCATGTGACGATTCATGGAAGAAGTTGTCAAACTGCTGAGGTTTTGACCTCTACTAACAGAATCATGACAAATGTTACATATCACATGAGTTGGGCGATCTTTTTCGATGTGAAAAAAGGCCCAGGCTAGGCAAGGCTTAGAGGCCATGCGACCTGTTGATCCACCCCGAATAATGCTCATAGGCAGAGTGGTGGCTGAGGATGCAGTTGTAGACGTGCTACCAGTGCTCCGACTCTGTCCAGGAAGGCGCAAGGTAACTTCGTCGTCGGTTGCATCCTCCTCCACCGCCTCTGTTGACCTCCTCGAGTGCCTGACTGGGGGTTGACAGTAGGTGGGATCTAGAACGTCATCATCAATTGTTGTGTTCGCACTCCCCTCCCCCTCAGACCGAGCCTCTTCTTGCCCTGACCGAATATTTAAGTTGTCATCCCAATCGGGTATCTGCGTCTCATCTTCATCAGTATGTTCCTCATTGTCTATAACCACAGGTGTTACAGTTTGTGACAAAGGGTCAACATTATGCTCAGAAACTTGGTCCTCACGGCCTGAATCTGAGTCACAAAGGTTCTGGGCATCACTGCAGACCATTTCCTGTTCTGTACTCACTGTAGCTTGGGAGCAGACCTCTGATTCCCAGGCTATAGTGTGACTGAACAGCTCTGCAGACTCAGCCATCTCAGTTCCACCATACTGTGCAGGGCTGATGGAGACTTCAGAGCTGGGAGAAATCAAGTGTGATTGGGATGACAACTCAGAGGAATGGTGTTTTTTGGATGCGGTACTTGAAGTGGCTGAGAGGGCACTTGTTGGACCACTTGAGATCCATTCAAGCATTTTCCTTTTTTGCCCATCATCTACCTTTGTTCCTCTTGTTCGTGTCCGTAAAAAAGGGAGCACATCGGATTGTCCACAATAAGTAGTAGACATCTTACTTTTGCTAGTAGATGGTCTATCTTCAGCAGATGATAATGGAGCTTTGGCACCTTCCCCACTGACAAAACCTTTTTTGCCTTTTCCACCACGCCTCTTCCCCTTTCCACCAGCATCTGTCATTTTGCCACTCATGTTGATTGCGACAAGATTGTGGACTGAAAATGTGGTAGTAAAAATTGAGAGGTGGTGAAGATTGCAGTGGTGGTCTAGCTTTATTAACAGCAGAATAATAAAGAATAAATATCCCTGACAATGTAACTTAGTTATAATTCGTTGGAGTGTGCAACGCAGGCAGACGTGCTGCAAATGTCTTGGCACTAGTGGGACTATAGCAAAGTCCAATAGCCACGTATAGGATGCCACTAGGTACACTGAGTGTGTGCTAGTATAATGGCTTAGTTCTAATTAGTTGGAGTGTGCAACGCAGGCAGACGTGCTGCAAATGTCTTGGCACTAGTGGGACTATAGCAAAGTCCAATAGCCACGTATAGGATGCCACTAGGTACACTGAGTGTGTGCTAGTATAATGGCTTAGTTATAATTAGTTGGAGTGTGCAACGCAGGCAGACGTGCTGCAAATGTCTTGGCACTAGTGGGACTATAGCAAAGTCCAATAGCCACGTATAGGATGCCACTAGGTTCACTGAGTGTGTGCTAGTATAATGGCTTAGTTATAATTAGTTGGAGTGTGCAACGCAGGCAGATGCGCTCTGCAAATGTCTTGGCACTAGTAGGACTATAGCAAAGTCCAATAGCCACGTATAGGATGCCACTAGGTACACTGAGTGTGTGCTAGTATAATGGCTTAGTTATAATTAGTTGGAGTGTGCAACGCAGGCAGACGTGCTGCAAATGTCTTGGCACTAGTGGGACTATAGCAAAGTCCAATAGCCACGTATAGGATGCCACTAGGTACACTGAGTGTGTGCTAGTATAATGGCTTAGTTATAATTAGTTGGAGTGTGCAACGCAGGCAGACGTGCTGCAAATGTCTTGGCACTAGTGGGACTATAGCAAAGTCCAATAGCCACGTATAGGATGCCACTAGGTACACTGAGTGTGTGCTAGTATAATGGCTTAGTTATAATTAGTTGGAGTGTGCAACGCAGGCAGACGTGCTGCAAATGTCTTGGCACTAGTGGGACTATAGCAAAGTCCAATAGCCACGTATAGGATGCCACTAGGTACACTGAGTGTGTGCTAGTATAATGGCTTAGTTATAATTAGTTGGAGTGTGCAACGCAGGCAGACGTGCTGCAAATGTCTTGGCACTAGTGGGACTATAGCAAAGTCCAATAGCCACGTATAGGATGCCACTAGGTACACTGAGTGTGTGCTAGTATAATGGCTTAGTTATAATTAGTTGGAGTGTGCAACGCAGGCAGATGCGCTCTGCAAATGTCTTGGCACTAGTAGGACTATAGCAAAGTCCAATAGCCACGTATAGGATGCCACTAGGTACACTGAGTGTGTGCTAGTATAATGGCTTAGTTATAATTAGTTGGAGTGTGCAACGCAGGCAGACGTGCTGCAAATGTCTTGGCACTAGTGGGACTATAGCAAAGTCCAATAGCCACGTATAGGATGCCACTAGGTACACTGAGTGTGTGCTAGTATAATGGCTTAGTTATAATTAGTTGGAGTGTGCAACGCAGGCAGACGTGCTGCAAATGTCTTGGCACTAGTGGGACTATAGCAAAGTCCAATAGCCACGTATAGGATGCCACTAGGTACACTGAGTGTGTGCTAGTATAATGGCTTAGTTATAATTAGTTGGAGTGTGCAACGCAGGCAGACGTGCTGCAAATGTCTTGGCACTAGTGGGACTATAGCAAAGTCCAATAGCCACGTATAGGATGCCACTAGGTACACTGAGTGTGTGCTAGTATAATGGCTTAGTTATAATTAGTTGGAGTGTGCAACGCAGGCAGACGTGCTGCAAATGTCTTGGCACTAGTGGGACTATAGCAAAGTCCAATAGCCACGTATAGGATGCCACTAGGTACACTGAGTGTGTGCTACTATAATGGCTTAGTTATAATTAGTTGGAGTGTGCAACGCAGGCAGATGCGCTCTGCAAATGTCTTGGCACTAGTAGGACTATAGCAAAGTCCAATAGCCACGTATAGGATGCCACTAGGTACACTGAGTGTGTGCTAGTATAATGGCTTAGTTATAATTAGTTGGAGTGTGCAACGCAGGCAGACGTGCTGCAAATGTCTTGGCACTAGTGGGACTATAGCAAAGTCCAATAGCCACGTATAGGATGCCACTAGGTACACTGAGTGTGTGCTAGTATAATGGCTTAGTTATAATTAGTTGGAGTGTGCAACGCAGGCAGACGTGCTGCAAATGTCTTGGCACTAGTGGGACTATAGCAAAGTCCAATAGCCACGTATAGGATGCCACTAGGTACACTGAGTGTGTGCTAGTATAATGGCTTAGTTATAATTAGTTGGAGTGTGCAACGCAGGCAGACGTGCTGCAAATGTCTTGGCACTAGTGGGACTATAGCAAAGTCCAATAGCCACGTATAGGATGCCACTAGGTACACTGAGTGTGTGCTAGTATAATGGCTTAGTTATAATTAGTTGGAGTGTGCAACGCAGGCAGACGTGCTGCAAATGTCTTGGCACTAGTGGGACTATAGCAAAGTCCAATAGCCACGTATAGGATGCCACTAGGTACACTGAGTGTGTGCTAGTATAATGGCTTAGTTATAATTAGTTGGAGTGTGCAACGCAGGCAGACGTGCTGCAAATGTCTTGGCACTAGTGGGACTATAGCAAAGTCCAATAGCCACGTATAGGATGCCACTAGGTACACTGAGTGTGTGCTAGTATAATGGCTTAGTTATAATTAGTTGGAGTGTGCAACGCAGGCAGACGTGCTGCAAATGTCTTGGCACTAGTGGGACTATAGCAAAGTCCAATAGCCACGTATAGGATGCCACTAGGTACACTGAGTGTGTGCTAGTATAATGGCTTAGTTATAATTAGTTGGAGTGTGCAACGCAGGCAGACGTGCTGCAAATGTCTTGGCACTAGTGGGACTATAGCAAAGTCCAATAGCCACGTATAGGATGCCACTAGGTACACTGAGTGTGTGCTAGTATAATGGCTTAGTTATAATTAGTTGGAGTGTGCAACGCAGGCAGACGTGCTGCAAATGTCTTGGCACTAGTGGGACTATAGCAAAGTCCAATAGCCACGTATAGGATGCCACTAGGTACACTGAGTGTGTGCTAGTATAATGGCTTAGTTATAATTAGTTGGAGTGTGCAACGCAGGCAGACGTGCTGCAAATGTCTTGGCACTAGTGGGACTATAGCAAAGTCCAATAGCCACGTATAGGATGCCACTAGGTTCACTGAGTGTGTGCTAGTATAATGGCTTAGTTATAATTAGTTGGAGTGTGCAACGCAGGCAGATGCGCTCTGCAAATGTCTTGGCACTAGTAGGACTATAGCAAAGTCCAATAGCCACGTATAGGATGCCACTAAAAAACACTTAGTGTGTGCAAGTATAATGGCTTAGTTATAATTAGTTGGAGTGTGCAACGCAGGCAGATGCGCTCTGCAAATGTCTTGGCACTAGTGGGACTATAGCAAAGTCCAATAGCCACGTATAGGATGCCACTAGGTACACTGAGTGTTTGCTAGTAAAATTGCTTAGTTTAAAAAAGTTGTAGTGTGCAATGCAGGCAGACGTGCTCTGCAAATGTCTTTGCACTAGTGGGACTATAGCAAAGTCCAATAGCCACGTATATGATGCCACTAGGTACACTGAGTGTTTGCTAGTAAAATTGCTTAGTTTAAAAAACTTGGAGTGTGCAATGCAGGCAGATGTGCTCTGCTAATGTCTTTGCACTAGTGGGACTATAGCAAAGTCCAATAGCCACGTATAGGATGCCACTAGGTACACTGAGTGTGTGCTAGTATAATGGCTTAGTTATAATTCGTTGGAGTGTGCAACGCAGGCAGATGCGCTCTGCAAATGTCTTGGCACTAGTGGGACTATAGCAAAGTCCAATAGCCACGTATAGGATGCCACTAGGTACACTGAGTGTTTGCTAGTAAAATTGCTTAGTTTAAAAAAGTTGTAGTGTGCAATGCAGGCAGACGTGCTCTGCAAATGTCTTTGCACTAGTGGGACTATAGCAAAGTCCAATAGCCACGTATAGGATGCCACTAGGTACACTGAATGTTTGCTAGTATAATGGCTTACTTAGAATGAGTTGGAGTGTGCAGAGGACAAGAGGGTACAGTGGCAGGATTGTGGTGCTCTGGGTAGAGGAATGTAAGCCTGCCTTTCTATTCCCTCCTAATGGTGAAATGCAGGGAGGAAATCCCTGACCTGGGCTACACAGACGCTGTTGCTGTTTGCAGGACCTGTCACTTATGGCTCTCTGACCCTGCCGCTTTGAGCCCTTAAAAGGACTGCTAGAATGTGCTCTCCCTAAGCTGTCTAACGCTGTGTATGCAGCGCATACAGCTGTATCGGCTATAGGACTCAGGAGGACGGAGCTGCGACACTGATGTCTGACACCAAAGACGCAGAAGGCAGATAATGGCGTTCGTGAAGAAAATGTCCGGTTTTATAATGCAGGGACATGTGACATGCAGATCCTATCACACATGCCGTTGCTTCTCTGGCTAAAAGTCCACTTAGCTGTGTGTGTGTCTGGGATTGGCTGACATGCTGGCCCGCCCCACAAGACGCGCGCGCTTAGGGAAGGAAGACAAGAAAAAAAAAAAAAAAAATGGCGATCGCCATTATAGAAACAGCAGTGATCTGAAGGCGCTGTTCACGCACACTATACACTGAAATGTGATAATAGTTTGATTCACAGAGTGACTTACACTATTACAGCAGAAACCAAGCTAGGATTTAGCTGTTTTTTGGCTGCTAGAACCGTTCTCGAACGTTTCTAGAACTATCGAGCTTTTGCAAAAAGCTCGAGTTCTAGTTCGATCTAGAACATGCCCCAAAATCACTCGAGCCGCGAACTGGAGAACCACGAACCACGAACCGCGCTCAACTCTAGTCACTAGGCAGGTAAGTCCGTGTGACGGCTCCGAACGATATTGTCCGCCATGGGCAGCGATTTTCCCGTGATGCACAAACGATGGGGGGGCTATACTCGCTAGCCATGCAGCCTCCTAGATAAATTAAAAGCAGAACCATATTGGAGCACACATACCTATAACCTATGTATAACCGCTTCCCTGTCGCAAAAAGAGTCAACTGTGGATAAAAGGCTGTGTACAGTCTAGCCCCTGTGCACCCACACCTAATTAGCAGAAAACTTCAAATGAGCATTAAAGAAGAAAAACAATGCAAGCGTATTCACTAAAGAAAGATATCAATTTAATCAATACTGTACTACCACTACAGTCATGTTGTCATGTTGTCTTCACCTCTGTCCATCCTCTTATTCCTTGATGTGCTCTCCTAGTATCTGACCCCAGAACATTTGACTACCTTTCCACATGTGTGGCTGAGTTTCAGAGGGTTACCAACATTGGCAGCTATATTAATTCATCTGCACTCCATGATTGTGGTGGACAAGGGAGTGGTCACACAGAATGGGGTCCTCCTGGAACTGCACTTTACTTGCCACTGTCAGAGATTAACAGAGGCACTCGAAGAGTTGATGGCAGCAATTGGAGCTTTACTCAGATGACTGCTCATAGAGGCAGGAGCTGGCTGTGCAACACAATAACATCTGCAGAATATGACACGGACTCCACTCCAAAGCCCACTTCACAAATCCACAACAAGAAAGAAGAAAAAGGGTGGCACTCACCAAATGTTGATCTTCATTTATTGAGTCAAAAAGGACAACAAAAAGCAGAGAGGGATGTGCTGGGCATCAAGAAAACGATGCACCACTGTGTTTGGTCTGTTTCCTTAGGCCCCTTTCACACATCAGCTTTTTGCCATCAGTCACAATCTGTTTTCTCGAAAGATCAACAGATCCGTCGCAGATTGTGGAAAAACTGATGCAACGGATCCGTTTTCAACGTATCTGACTAGCTGGGGGCTAAATAATACTTGGAGCATGCCGGATTCCGTCAGTTGACGGATGATGATGGATCCTGCGCCCATAGGCTTCCATTCTACCAAACGATGGACGGCAACGGATTTGTCGCTGTCACAAAAATGTAACAGTTGACATCATCTCCGTCCGACGGACAAACATTTTTCAACGGATCCATCTAACGACGGATGAAACGTGAGGCCATCCATCGCAATCCGTCACTAATACAAGTCAATAAGAAAAAAACTGATCCAGCGGCATCAGACGCTGGATCCGTTTTTTTTTAAAAATTTGACGTTTTGTGACTGATGAAAAAAAACTGATGTGTTAAAGGGGCCTTACTGGCTGCCCTGCTGCACCGCATATTGCGGCATGTATGGTGGAGCTGTGTATGTGGATATTGCTCTCTGATTTTTTAGACACGTCCACAACCTGATTTGTGCTGTACATGCACAACATATGTTGGGGAAGGGTTAAAGAATAGATCAATTTTCAATTACAGAAATCCCCTCTACTTTTTCTCCATTCATGTATTTTTTAAGCATAAATAATATTTTTTATCTCAATTAGTTCAGATTATTATTATTATTATTATTTATTATTATAGCGCCATTTATTCCATGGCGCTTTACAAGAAAAAAAGGTATACATGAAAAAAGTACAACAATTATGAACATTACAAAACAGACTGGTACAGGAGGAGAGAGGACCCTGCCCATGAGGGCTCACAGTCTACAGGGGATGAGTGAGGGTAGAGTAGGTGAGGACCCTGCCCGCGAGGGCTCACAGTCTACAGGGGATGAGTGAGGGTAGAGTAGGTGAGGACCCTGCCCGCGAGGGCTCACCGTCTAAAGGGAATGGGTGATGGTACAATAGGTGAGGACAGAGCTGATTGTGCAGTGGTATACTGGTCTGAGGGTTATTGTAGGTTGTAGGCTTGTTGAAAGAGGTGGGTCTTCAGGTTCCTCTTGAAGCTTTCCATGATAGGAGAGAGTCTGATATGCTGGGATAGAGCATTCCAGAGTATGGGAGAGGCATGGGAGAACTGTTGTGTGCGATTATGGGAAGAGGAGATAAGAGAGAAGTAGAGAACGAGATCTTGTGAGGATCTGAGGTTGCATGCAGGACGGTATCGGGAGACTAGTCCCAGATATTTGGAGGAGACAGGTGCAAATGGCTTTGTATGTCATGGTTAATGTTTTGAACTGGAGTCTTTGGGCAATAGAGAGCATTTGCTTTTCTTATTTTATTTACTATTAGATTTTAATATTTGATCTACATATAGTTGTAGGATTAGTGAAACAACCTGGAGTATCACATCACATTTGCTTTATAGAGCTATGTACTTGCTATGCTATAGTTTCACAATGCAAACTTCAGGAGAACAAACCTTCCATCTGTACAGTACCAGCCAATGCCAATTGCCTTATACTCTTTATTTACCTTTATTTTCGTATAAAGCATGATCGTATACCATCATTGTGCAGGTGTATTTTACGTTTCACCTAAATTTTAAAAGTGCTTGAACAAACTATAAAACATTGTTCCTATCTCATAGATAAATGATGGTAATGAGTTTTAGCTCTATCGCTTACCAGTTGTTTATTCTACAGCCCACAGCTGCAAGCAGCCAGAATCTCCATTACATTCAAATGTTGTTGGAATAGATCTTCCGTCACTTGGTTATACATTAATTTACACTTGCCAGCCGGGATATCTTCTCTCGGGAGGGACTGAGCACAGAATTTGCCAGCCAGATAACACGTGGAGCGGAAAAGTTCCAGTTTGCACAGGTAATGTAATATAATATTACTTGTCTTGAAACATTTGAATTATTTGTACTTGGCAGGAAAATGAAATGCAAGACTTTTGTTTTTTTAATGGCTTTATTCATCTGATCACTCTCTATGTGAAAGAAATGGAAATTTGCTGAGTTTTAATAAAACATTTATTTAAAAGAAATATCAGTATTATACTGTTCTGTAGTTATATTTTTGTGTCAAGTATTTAAAAATTGGGATTTACATTAAAATGTTATATATTGTTTCTTTTAGATTTTTAAATTTAAAATTAATAAACACAAGTTATTATTATTATTTTTATTTAGCTGAAATGTTTTTTATGAAATTTGTTTTTCATGTAATTTGGACTTTAGTCCCTGTTTCCCCGAAACTAGGACATTGTCTTATATTTTCTTTTTGCCCCGAAAAAAGCACTAGATCTTATTTTCATGGGAGGGCTTATTCTTGGGGAACCATGGTTGGGGGAAAGTTCACCCCCCCAAAAAATACAGATCACCCTTCCCAGGATTGTCATACTTACCAGACTCCAGGGCGTTTGCGTTGCTCCCCAGTCCTCCTGTGATCTCCAGTGGGCGCTCCCAGCAGGTATGCTGCATGCCGTCCTCCCCTCCTTCTGGTCAACACTCAGACATCAGATCCCATACACACACTCATACTTATACATACACTCATGCACACACTCATACTTATACACACAGTCATACACACACTCATGATATCGCACATACAACCGCGCGCGCACACACTCACCACATCCAGTGATACCACTTGCTTCCACACAGCAGGGGACTCTCTGCTCTCTTGTCTCTATGATGCGTTCCACCGCTAGGTCCTCCATGTGGTCCACTCGCAAGTCCTGACACTCCACTTCATAGCGTCCAAGGTCCTTATGGTGCCCAGAAGCAATCAATATTGCTGGATGTAGTGAGTGTGTATCTGATGTGTGATTGTGTGTGCGATCTCATGTGTCGGTGTGTGTATGTGTAATCTAATTTGTGTGGGTGTGCTTTCCGCCTCAGGTCCTTGATGCATTTCACTGTTCCCGGTCGGTGTCTGGTGAGTAAGATCGCAGTGTCTTTTCTCTTCTGTCTTCTCTCTTTTGGGGGTCTCCGCAGTCTATAATGAAATGTCCTGCAGTATTCTTAATCTCTTTAGCCCCTTCACCCCCGGCCACTAAAACACCCTAATGACCGGGCCATTTTTTGCAATTCTGACCAGTGTCACTTTGACAGGTTATAACTCTGGAACGCTTCAACGGATCCTGGCGATTCTGACATTGTTTTTTCGTGACATATTGTACTACATGTCAGTTGTAAATTTAGGCCGATACTTTTTGCGTTTATTTGTGAAAATTTAGGAAATTGTGCGCAAAATTTTGAAAATTTCGCAATTTTCAAACTTTGAAAATTTATGCCCATAAATCTGAGAGATATGTCACACAAAATAGTTACGAAATAACCTTTCCCACTTGTCTACTTTACATCAGCGCAATTTTCGAAAGAAATTTTTCTTTCGTTAGGAATAGAGATGAGCGAACCGGTCGTGGTTCGGCTCGAGGTCGGTTCGCTGAACGGAGCTCCCGTTCGAGTTCGGTTCGACGAACCGAACTCAAACTGCATAGGAAACAATGGCAGGCATTCACAAACACATAAAAACACCTAGAATACACCCTCAAAGGTGTCCAAAAGGTGACAAACAACTCACAACACAAACACATGGGAAAGTGACGAGGACGTATACTCATGTGAAAACAAAACAGCTGGACAAGGAAAAAGAGGAGGAGACACAGATATATGAGTATATGCAAGGAAACATCGATACCATTACTGTGCAACTTGAGCCCTGCTCATTTTAGGCTTCCAATCTGGATAAATTGCCTGAGCTTGCCACGTACGCCTTGGGGATCTTGTCGTGTCTTGCAGCCAGCGTTCTCTCGGAACCTGTCCTCAGTGCTGCTGGGGGTCTGCTGGCAGATAAGCACACATGTCTGTCCACTGACAATGTGGACATGGCTCTAAGAGGACTTTTCTTCCCCTGGGTCAGCCAGGGGACGGGAAAGGAACGCGTATTTTTGAGAGTGCTTCATGCAAAGCATCTTTTTCATTTTGAAAAGGGGGGTCAACTGATGCCAGTCAAGTGGGATGTGTGTGGCCCAATTAGTGTAAACGAGGGAGACTGTGGTTGGAGTCCCCTCGCTGTGTTTCTAAAAGAACCAAGATGAACAAGTCATGGCTCTCAGAGGACTTTTCTTCCCCTGGGTCAGCCAGGGGAAGGGAAAGGCACACGTATTTTTGAGAGTGCTTCATGCAAAGCATCTTTTTCTTTTTCAAAAGGGGGGGTCAACTGATGCCAGTCAAGTGGGGTGTGTGTGGCCCAATTAGTGGCAACGAGGGAGACTGTGGTTGGAGTCCCCTCGCTGTGTTTCTAAAAGAACCAAGATGAAAAAGTCATGGCTCTCAGAGGACTTTTCTTCCCCTGGGTCAGCCAGGGGACGGGAAAGGCACGCGTATTTTTGAGAGTGCTTCATGCAAAGCATCTTTTTCTTTTTCAAAAGGGGGGGTCAACTGATGCCAGTCAAGTGGGGTGTGTGTGGCCCAATTAGTGGCAACGAGGGAGACTGTGGTTGGAGTCCCCTCGCTGTGTTTCTAAAAGAACCAAGATGAACAAGTCATGGCTCTCAGAGGACTTTTGTTCCCCTGGGTCAGCCAGGGGATGGGAAAGGCACGCGTATTTTTGAGAGTATTTCATGCAAAGTATCTTTTTCTTTTTCAAAAGGGGGGTCAACTGATGCCAGTCAAGTGGGGTGTGTATGGCCCAATTAGTGTAAACGAGGGAGACTGTGGTTGGAGTCCCCTCGCTGTGTTTCTAAAAGAACCAAGATGAACAAGTCATGGCTCTCAGAGGACTTTTCTTCCCATGGGTCAGCCAGGGGATGGGAAAGGCAAGCGTATTTTTGAGAGTGCTTCATGCAAAGCATCTTTTTCTTTTTCAAAAGGGGGGTCAACTGATGCCAGTCAAGTGGGGTGTGTGTGGCCCAATTAGTGGCAACGAGAGAGACTGTGGTTGGAGTCCCCTCGCTGTGTTTCTAAAAGAACCAAGATGAACAAGTCATGGCTCTCAGAGGACTTTTCTTCCCCTGGGTCAGCCAGGGGATGGGAAAGGCACGCGTATTTTTGAGAGTGCTTCATGCAAAGCATCTTTTTCATTTTGAAAAGGGGGATCAACTGATGCCAGTCAAGTGGGGTGTGTGTGGCCCAATTAGTGTAAACGAGGGAGACATCATCTGCAACTTGTTGGCAACAGAAAGGCTGCCTTTACACCCTTTTGAGACCGAGGATTTTTGAGACCTTATGCCCATTGCAGTGCCCCAAGAGCCGATGGCCAGTCGTCACTCCTTCTCCAAGAAAGGCGTGCCCGCGCTACCACAGTAGGTCGCACACAACCTCACTGATTCCTTGAGAAACTCTGTGTGTGACAGGGTGCATTTCACCACAGATACTTGGACCAGTAAGCATGGACAGGGGAGTTACATGTTGCTGACTGGGCACTGGGTAACTATGGTGAGAGATGGAGAAGAGTTTGCTGTACAAGTCTTGCCGTCCCCACGACTTGTGTGTCAATCCTTCCTCTGTATGTACAAGTTCCTCCACTGCTTCTGCCTCCTCAACCTCGTGTGGGTCCTCCACCTCGGCCCAAACCCTGTGTGGTCAGTCCACCCTTCCTTGTAACTGCGCCCAAGGAATCCCACACACCTCCTTACTATGCTGGCAGCAGAGCTCAAGGCCATCAGGTGGTCAAATGTTTACTTTGAAATGTAGGGGAAATGTGAGACACCGCTGAGGAATTGAGGACGGTTAGCTCTGGAGAGTGAGACCGAGTTTCATCAATGGTTGTCTCCACTCAACCAGCAGCCAGGGAAGGTCGGGTGCGACAATGATGCAAACCAGTCTGCGACCCTTCTTCAGGGCAATGTGGCACACGTGCCTTGTATGGCTCACGTGTTGAACATGGTTGTCCAGCAATTTTTAAAACACTATCCCGGCCTACATGGCCTTCTGCACAGGGCACGGTGTAACGCCTGCCTGGATCGACACACTCAGATGGGCTGTAAAGGATAGGCTAGAGGCAAGCCACTCACTAAGCTGGACACCCAGAACCCTGAAACCCTTTAACCCCTATACAGTGATTTGGAATTACACAGGGCCCAATTTGATCAATACCTGTGGAAGGCTACACTTCCAGAGAATAGTAGTCATGCAGGGTCAAAAACATTAATTGAGGAAGAGGAACAGAATGGGATGGCCAGGACTTAATCAGAAAACAAGCAGAGGTGAAATGCGGATCGGCCAACGAGGTACATAAACAGCAAGCAGGAAAAGTAGTCAGGTAACAAGCACACAAACTCATAAAACTGAACTGGGGGTAACAGTAACAAGAAGTTCATAGCTTTGTCTGGCAGTGGTCTGCAGACAAGAGGGGCCTAAAAAAGGGTGTGGGGTCTTCCCATTGGTTGTAGCTGAATGATGGTACTTCATCTGTGAGATACCCACCACCTACATTCAGCCTGTGGTTCTGTATCTGTCAAGGTAACGCAACCCAGTGGGTGACCATAACCTGCGTCCACCTGCGCCGCAGGCATCGACTCCTTTCCCATCATCAGCACTATGCACCAAAGGAACACGTTGTCACCTGGCGACCGGAGTACAAATTGATTGAGTGGACTACGTTGGTGACTTAACAGCCGTGTGCGGCAATGATGCACACCTGTCTGCGGCCCTTCGTCAGGGCAATGTGACACACGTGCCTTGTATGGCTCACGTGTTGAATCTGATTCTCCAGCAATTTTTAAAATACCATCCCGGCCTACATGGCCTTGTGCAGCGGGCACGCTCGCTATGTGCTCACTTCCATCGTGCGCACACAGCAGCTCAACAACTTTCATCGCTCCTGAAGTCTTAGGGTCTGGCGGTTAAACGCTGGAAATGCGATGTTCCGACACGCAGGAATTGGAATCTGCACATGTTGCAGCGTCTGTGGCAGCACCGCCGAACCCTGCTGCAATACGTTATGACATATAGCCTGGGATAACTTGATCCAGAGGTGGTGCAGATCACGCTGCTGGAGTGGTGTCAGATCAAGGACCTATGCACCCTTCTACACAGTTTACAAAAGTCGACGAAGATGTTTAGCACTAGCGATGCCATTCTCAGCGTGACAATTCTGCTCATCTACAAGATGGAGCACACTGTAAGCATTATTCGGAGTCAGGTGTTGGTCCAAGAGGAAGGGGAGGAAGTACAGGAGGAGTCATATGCAGAAGGGATAATAAGATGTACAAGGTCCATACGTTGAGCGGCACCTAGGCGGCAGTCATGGTGGGGGATAGGGATTAACAAGGGCGCATAGTATCAGCAAAAATTGTTGAGGAAGGTGCAGGAGCCCATGAAGAAATGGAGGACGAACTTGCGATGGGCATGGAAGACTCAGCAGATGAGCGAGAGCTTGCTCACATTTCGGTTGTGCGAGGTTGGGGGGAGAGGGCAGAGGAAGGAGGCACGATTCTCACCTCTCTGCCACCAACAAACCAAGGACTTTGTCCTCCTGGATGCACAAGACACATGAGCGCCTTCTTGCTGCACTACCTACAACATGACCCTCGGATTGTACGAATTCGAAGTAATGCTAACTACTGGGTTGCCACACTGTTAGATCCCCGGTACAAGACAAAATTTGGCGAAATAATTCCTGCCATAGAAATGGACGCACGTATACAGGACTATCTGCAGAAGGTGATACGGATTCTTAGATTTGCTTTTCCAGTAAACACCAGTGCTGAACAGAGTGAATCTCAGCGCTTTGTCATGGATAGGAGGAAATGGTCTTTTACTTGTCCACATCTGAGGGACCGAGGGCTGGCTGCTGTGCTGAGATGGCATTGAGTACGGTGTCCCTGCAGAGTTGCACTTTTGGTCATATACCAAATGAGTTGAAAAAGGACAAATGCTGGTGGAAAGGGGAACAGGTGTGTTGGAAAGGGGAAAAAAGTTTTTGTCCGTGGGTTTGTTGGTTAAGCAAAAGTAACATTTGATGAAGAAACACCATCTGTTACGGTGGAACTGGCAGATTTGGATAAGGTGGTATATACTATGTTACCGCTATATAACGAAAATTAATAAGAAAAGAAAGAGAAAGGTATATATCCCCATCAGCAGTCAGTGTCCACCGTGCTCCCAGATGGAAAAGGAGAGGTTGGCAACTGGAAGGTTAGGTGGAGGATACAGATCTGTGTGGCTATGAAACTAATAGTAGCCTGAACCGAGTTAGACGCCACTCGGATCTGGAGACTGGGAGCCCTGTTAGCGTCACAGGATCCACATGCCCACACAGCCCAGGAACTCCCTGTTAACATCACAGGGGCCATTGAGTACGCTGACCGTGTGCATTGGGGCCACACCTGTGGACAGCAGGTGCATCAGCAGCAGCAGGCCTGTTAATGCTACTGGGCTGCACAAGCAGGACTTGTAGGACAGGAGCTGGTCTTAACCGTTCTGCGTTACCAACTGTGGTGGCGGCCTGCATCGACGCCCTATCCCTGCCTACCTCTGGCCTAAAGCCGCAATGGGTTCAACACATGGAGGTGTGCTCTTTCAGAGCATAATAGAAGACTGCGCACCTCCTTGTTGGCTCCAGCCCGTTTTATAACCTGGGTCCGCCCCAAACCAGGGTGGACCACAATGCACCTCCTGGAGACAAAAGCAGAGTGACACGTCATGAGTGGCATAACTAGCGTCCTATTTGGAACCGCAACTTCAATAATGACCTCATGGCTGCCACGACACAAACACCTCACCAGTCATCGTCTGACCATCAATAATGAGGTGACAAGTCATAGGGGCGGGCCTCTGCAAGCCATTTGGGAGTGGCCTGGCCACATCGTCAGGACACCTGATGCCCTGTGGTCTATATGGGCCCCTCCCACATCAGGGGCAGGGCCAAAGAGTTCATTACCGGACCTAGTCTCTGATGCAGTAAGTGCTTGAGCATGGTCAGTTGCATGAAATAGAGTCTCTGAAAAAAGACTATCAGCTTTAGCATGGTGTCTCGGCACAAAACAGGACTTAGACCCGGCACGGAATGCAAGTACCTGTGCAAAGAGGCTTTTCACACTAAGTGTGGGAGCATGCGCTGTATCCCGAAATGAAGACTTAGCGTCAGGAATGGCACAGTCAGGCTGAGCATACTCACTAGGCGAAACACTGTAGTTAGGCTGCAGCTGGGGTAAATCGGCACACGCATGCGCACTAGCTGCCTCTCCACACTTACAGGTGGAGGAGAAATTGCTCTTCGGGTGTGGACTTGGAGATGCTGTCTATGAATAGAAGGAAAAGCTAAAGAAAGCCTCACTTTCTATCCCTCCGAATTATGAAATGCAGCAATGAATTCCCTGAGTTTGCTATAACATTAGCGTAGCAAAATGTGCATGAGGGTGTCATGCAGAGGTGCTAGAAATAGCTTGGCACCAGTGGGACACTAATGGAATACAAGATCCAGTTCTATGATGCCACAAAATGGCAGTATTTTTTGCTATCAATATAGCTTATTAAAAACAGAGCAGGAGGGTGTCCTGCACAGGTGCTGCAAATATCTTTGCACTAGTGGGACTATACAGAAGTCCAATAGCCACGTTTAGGATGCCACTAAGTTCACTCAGTGTTTGCTAGTATAATGGCTTAGTTATAATGAGTTTGAGTGTGCAATGCAGGCAGACGTGCTGCAAATATCTTTGCACTAGTGGGACTATACAGAAGTCCAATAGCCACGTTTAGGATGCCAGTAAGTGCTCTAAGTGCACTCAGTGTTTGCTAGTATAATGGCTTAGTAACAATGAGTTTGAGTGTGCAATGCAGGCAGACGTGCTGCAAATATCTTTGAAATAGTGGGACTATACAGAAGTCCAATAGCCACGTTTAGGATGCCACTAAGTTTCCTCAGTGTTTGCTAGTATAATGGCTTAGTAACAATGAGTTTGAGTGTGCAATGCAGGCAGACGTGCTGCAAATATCTTTGCACTAGTGGGACTATACAGAAGTCCAATAGCCACGTTTAGGATGCCACTAAGTGCACTCAGTGTTTGCTAGTATAATGGCTTAGTAACAATGAGTTTGAGTGTGCAATGCAGGCAGACGTGCTGCAAATATCTGTGCACTACTGGGACTATACAGAAGTCCAATAGCCACGTTTAGGATGCCACTAAGTTCACTCAGTGTTTGCTAGTATAATGGCTTAGTTATAATGAGTTTGAGTGTGCAATTCAGGCAGACGTGCTGCAAATATCTTTGCACTAGTGGGACTATACAGAAGTCCAATAGCCACGTTTAGGATGCCACTAAGTGCACTCAGTGTTTGCTAGTATAATGGCTTAGTTATAATGAGTTTGAATGTGCAATGCAGGCAGACGTGCTGCAAATATCTTTGCACTAGTGGGACTATACAGAAGTCCAATAGCCACGTTTAGGATGCCACTAAGTGCACTCAGTGTTTGCTAGTATAATGGCTTAGTAACAATGAGTTTGAGTGTGCAATGCAGGCAGACGTGCTGCAAATATCTGTGCACTACTGGGACTATACAGAAGTCCAATAGCCACGTTTAGGATGCCACTAAGTTCACTCAGTGTTTGCTAGTATAATAGCTTAGTTATAATGAGTTTGAGTGTGCATTGCAGGCAGACGTGCTGCAAATATCTTTGCACTAGTGGGACTATGCAGAAGTCCAATAGCTACGTTTAGGATGCCACTAAGTTCACTCAGTGTTTGCTAGTACAATGGCTTAGTTATAATGAGTTGGAGTGTGCAATGCAGGCAGACGTGCTGCAAATATCTTTGCACTAGTGGGACTATACAGAAGTCCAATAGCCACGTTTAGGAAGCCACTAAGTTCACTCAGTGTTTGCTAGTATAATGGCTTAGTAACAATGAGTTGGAGTGTGCAAAGGGCAGGAGGGTACAGTGGCAGGGTTGTGGGTCTCTGGGTAGAGGAAAGGAAGCCTGCCTTTCTATCCCTCCTAATGGGGAAATGCAGCGAGGAAATCCCTGACCTTAGCTACACAGACACTGTCATCTTGTGTAGCTGTTAAACTCTGTTTTCAGGACCTGTCACCTATGGCTCTGACTCTGCCGGTACGAGCCCTTAAAAGGACTGATAGAAAGTGCTATCCCTAAGCTGTCCAGCGCTGTGTATGGAGCGTACACAGCAGTATCGGCGATAGGAGCTGCACCAGTGATGTCTGACACCAAGGACGCAGAAGGCAGATAATGGCGTGCTGGAGGAAAATGTCCGGTTTTATAATGCAGTGACATTGGACATGGACATCCTATCACACATGCCGTTGCTTCTCTGGCTCAAAGTCCACTTAGCTGTGCGTGTGTCTGGGATTGGCTGACATGCTGGCCCGCCCCACTACACGCGCGCGCTTAGGGAAGGAAGACAAGGGGAAAAAAAAAAAATGGCGATCGCCATTATCCAAACAGCAGTGATCTGAATGCGCTGTTCCTGCACACTATACACTGAAATGTCATAATAGTGTGAG
Source organism: Anomaloglossus baeobatrachus (assembly GCF_048569485.1). Lineage (NCBI taxonomy): Eukaryota > Metazoa > Chordata > Amphibia > Anura > Aromobatidae > Anomaloglossus > Anomaloglossus baeobatrachus. The sequence continues at coordinate 60,410,395 of NC_134358.1, forward strand.
TCACAGAGTGACTTACACTATTACAGCGGAAAGCCAGCTAGGAATTAGCTGTTTTTTTTGCTGCTAGAACCGTTCTCGAACGTATCTAGAACTATCGAGCTTTTGCAAAAAAGCTCGAGTTCTAGTTCAATCTAGAACAGCCCCCAAAATCACTCGAGCCGCGAACTGGAGAACCACGAACCACGAACCGCGCTCAACTCTAGTTAGGAAGTTAGAAGGTGTCAAAGTTCATCAGCAATTTCTAATTTTTCCAACAAAATTTACAAAATAATTTTTTTAAGGACCACATCCCATTTGAAGTGACTTTGAGAGGCTGAGGTGACAGAATATACCCAAAAGTGACCCCATTCTAAAAACTGCACCCCTCACACTGCTCAAAACCACATCCAAGAAGTTTATTAACCCTTTAGGTGCTTCACAGGAACCAAAGCAATGTGGAAGGAAAAAATGAAAATTTTACTTTTTAACACAAAAATGTTACTTTAGCCATAACATTTTCATTTTCACAAGGGAGAAAAGAGAAAGTGCACCCTACAATTTATTGTGCATTTTCTCCTGAGTACGCTGATACCCCATATGGGGTAAAAATCAATTGTTTGGGTGCACGGCAGAGGTCAAAAGGGAAGGAGCGCCATTTGAATTTTTGAACGCAAAATTAGCTGCACTCATTAGCGGATGCCATGTCAGGTTTGAAGACCCCCTGAGGTGCCTAAACAATGGAGCTCCCCCACAAGTGACCCCATTTTGGAAACTAGAGCCCTCAAATAATTTTTCTAGATGTTTGGTGAGCACTTTGAACACCTGGGGGCTTCGCAGAAGTTTATAACGTTTAGCCATGAAAAGAAAAAAAACATTTTTTACCACAAAACTGTTGCTTCAACTAGGTAGCTTTTTTTTCACAAGGGTATCGGGAAAAATGCAACATAAAATGTATTGTCCATTTTCTCCTGAGTACGCAGATACCTCATATGTGGTGGAAATCAAATGTTTGGGCACACGGCAGAGCTTGAAAGGGAAAGAGCGCCATTTGAATTTTTAAACGCAAAATTAGCTGCACTCATTAGCAGACGCCATGTCAGGTTTGAAGACCCCCTGAGGTGCCTAAACAATGGAGCTCCCCACAAGTGACCCCATTTTGGAAACTAGAGGCCTCAAATAATTTTTCTAGATGTTTGGTGAGCACTTTGAACACCTGGGGGCTTCACAGAAGTTTATAAAGTTGAGCTGTGAAAAGAATTTTTTTATTTTTACCACAAAACTGTTGCTTCAACTAAATAGCTTTTTTTTCCACAAGGGTATCAGGAAAAAATACACCATGAAATTTATAGTGCATTTTTTCCTGAGTACGACGATACCTCATATGTGGTGGAAAGTAATTGTTTGGGCGCATGGCGGGGCTCAGAATAGAAGGAGTACCATTTGACAGCAAAATTTGTTTGAATCATTAGCGGATACCATGTCATGTTTGGAGACCCCCTGAGGTGCCTAAACAATGGAGCTCCCCCACACGTGACCCCATTTTGGAAACTAGACCCCTCAAGGAGTTTATCTAGATGTTTAGTGAGCCCCAAGGGGCTCCACAGAAGTTGATAATGTTGAGCCATGAATACAATTTTCTTTTGTTTTACCACAGAACTGTTACTTGAACCAGGTAGCTTTTTTTCACAAGGGTATCAGGACAAAAAAGCACCATAAAACGTATTGTGCAATTTCTCCTGAGTACGCAGATACCTCACATGTGGTGGAAAGTAATTGTTGGGTGCATGGCGTGGCTCAGAAGAGAAGGGCACCATTTGGCAGCAAAATTGGTTGGAATCATTAGCGGACGCCATGTCACGTTTTTAAATCCCCCCTATGGTGCCTAAACAGTGGAGCTCCCCCACAAATTACCCCATTTTGGAACTAGACCCCTCAAGGAATTTATCTAGATGTTTAGTGAGCCCCTTGTACCCCCAGGGGCTCCACTGAAAGTTGATAACATTGAACCGTGAAAATTATTATATTTTTTTAATTGTTTAAATTTTTGCAGCAACAAGGTAGCTTTTTTATTTCTTTTTACAACGGTATCAGGAAAAAATGCACCATAAAACGTATTGTGCAATTTTTCCCGAGTACGCAGATACCTCATATGTGGTGGAAATCAATTGTTTGGGCGCATGGCGGGGCTCAGAAGACAAGGAACGCCATTTGACTTTTCAAACGCACAGACGCAGTGCACTGATCGGCTGCTACAGGAGGCACGGTCGGATGAGATACAAAAAGCGCTGGGGATATGGAAAAAAAAAAAGTCACGCCAAAAATTGAGCAGGGATGCTGATCCGCGCTCAGCGGGACTCACGGACAGATGCGATACTTTTTTTTTCGCATCCCCGACGCTTTTTGTATCGCATCAGTCCGTGCGTCCCGCCGAGCGCTGATCAGGGATGCACATAACGGATCGGCATCCCTGCTCAATTTTTGGCGGGACTTGTTTTTCCGTATCCCCGATGCTTTTTGTCACGCCAAAAATTGAGCAGGGATGCCGATCCGTTATGTGCATCCCTGATCAGCGCTCGGCGGGACGCACGGACTGATGCGATACAAAAAGTGACGGGGATACGGGAAAAGAAAAGTTCCGCCAAAAACTGACCACGGATGCAGATACGTTATCTGCATCCCTGATCAGTGTTCGGCGGGACGCACGGACGCATGAGGTGTAAAAATGGACAGGGGATAGAGGAAAAAAAAGAAAAAAAAAAAAGTTATACTCACAGTACCCAGAGGATTAGCAGGAGGAACAGCTTTACAGGAGCAGCAGGCAGGAAGTTGGACAGCTCAGCAGAAGACCCAGGAAGAAGGACCCAGCGATAGAGGCAGATGTGATCGGGCCATTGAAGAGCTCGGAGGACCCCTCAGGTGAAGACAGGTAAGGGGACGTCGGGGGGACAGCAGAGGGGGAGGGGAGAGCAGAGGGTGAGAGCAGAGGAGGAGGGAGATACCGGAGAAGCTGCAGAATAGAGATCACGGGGGAGGCCTGCAGATTGGGATGTCGGGGGGCAGATCGGGATGTCGGGGGGGCAGATCGGGATGTCGGGGGGCAGATCGGGATCTTGGGGGGCAGATCGGGATGTCGGGGGGAAGATCGCAGGGGGCACGGGCAGGGGCCATTACGGGAGTGCGCAGAAGCAATCACAGGAGCGCGCAGGGGCTGCAAGGTGAGCACAATACTCACCGCTCCTGCTCCTGCTCCCCGTGACAGCAGCGGCAGCAGCAGCGGTGGCGTGGTACCACTAGTACCAGCCAGTGCTGCACGCTGCAGACATGTTGGGGGAGGATCCCCAGACCAGTACAGGCCTAGGGAGGGCGGCCACCAGCAAATCAAACCGCCCCACTGCACACTGATTGGAGCGATTGCTCGTCATAGCACGATCGCTCCAATCAGTGCTGCAGGGGCTGGGGGCGGCATGTTTGAGATCCACCTATGATCTGCTGTACCTGCTACGGCATCTCATAGCCGGATCTCACAGTATCGCACTATTTCCGGCATTATTTTTACCAAAATCAGTGCGAAAGATGTGGTTGGCGGTTCAGATTTGAACAGCCAATCACATTGATCGTCGATGGGGGGTGGAGATGCCACCCCCCCTGGGGTGAAGCAAAGGTCCCCTGCTGTAAGAAACAGCAGGGGACATCATTTGAAAGCCGTTGCTATGGCCACGGCAATCAAATGAACTTTAGGCAGTAAAATTACGTCCCTGGTCATTAAGTCACGTTAAAATAGGACGTAATTTTACTGCCTGCGGTCGTGAAGGAGTTAAGCTGCATGGACAATTCATTATTGAACCATGACTAGGTTTTATTTTGAGGGTAGGTCTTATATTTAAGCCTTGCTGAAAACTCTTTCTAGGCCTCATTTTCGGGGGAGGTCTTATTTTTGGGGAAACACGGCAGTAAATTGGTGTCACAATGCATCTTGAATAGAGGTATTTTTTAACTGTTACTAAGAAGAAATGTTTTCTGGAAAAAGGTTTTGATCAGGGTATGGGTATAGAAGGGTAAAGCAGTCTATATCTATCTATTTTATTTTATTATTTTTTTTTTTTCAAATTAGGCCAGAGTTTTTGACTACTTACCTTTTTAACAGAAAGCATTTATGTTCAGGCTGAAATCATCTTGCCATGTCAACTTTGAATTGTATATCTCCTCATATGGTTTCAGTTTGGGGTGCCCTAAAACTGCATTAACCATTTAAAATACTAATTTAGAATAATATTATCTTAGAATATTTTATTTTGTATATATAGTTGAGCTGAGCAAAAAGATTTGTGGGATCCGGTCAGGCAACCACAATGGTAACCTGAGTTCTTGAGACCAGAGTTTTGTGCACCTCTTCCTACCTACTGGTGTCCCAAGCTCCTCTTGACAGCATTATGTTGGTGTGATACATAGATGATTTTGCATCTGGCAAACAAATCTGAAGATGCATTAGTGAAGCCGGTAAATAGGAGGAGATATGAAGGACTATGGTTTTGTGAACCTGGACTGAAAATTGAACTCTAAAGAAGAGGACAACCACGTCTTCTCCACATTTCACCTAAACTGGATGTATTTTTCCATAAATGAAAGAAAAAAGTGCCTTGTATTTGTCGATTTTTACTCTAAGCCCATTTTGGAAACAAATCTCAGTTTATCTTGTTTTGTAATGTAGCCTGTTCTCGACAGAGATCAAATTTGCATTGTAGCATGAATAGATGAGATGCAATTTAGCTCCTTAATTACAAAATGTAATAATGGAAAAAACTTTGGCACTTCTCACATTCATGTGTGATACATACTGAGCTGACCCTAACACAGCAGGATGTACGTGGTGCTAAACTTCAGCCAGTCTCTGGAAACACTAACAAAAGAGGCAGATACATGGAAGTGACACTCATTAACTGTAAAAATGTAGACGTTTTTTGATAAATATTAAAACAATTCAAGGGAGATTATAGACGATGGCCGTTTTGTGTTCAAACTACAGTTTAACGAAGTCCATCCTCCTTGTAGAGGGACCTGTTGAAGTGTAGTTTGAACATGAAGTGGTCATCGTCTATGTGCTTTCTAAATCTCCCTTGAATTATTTTAATATTTTGCAATAAAATATCTATATTTTAACAGATGGTGAGTGCTACTTCCATTTATCTGCTTCTTTAGCTCCTAAAAATAAATTAGGTAATACAGCAATCCCAATTGATAGGTATAGTTAAGAGCATTAAAATAAATCCTTTATTAATTTTTCTAAAAGAGGAATCCACTCCCTCAAAAAAATTCTCAATTCACAAAGCCTTCACCATGTGTAATCCGTGCGTGCCCGTTTCATGCCGCTTCCACCATGATATTCTAAAAGCGGCATGAAACGGGCACGCACGGATTACACATGGTGAAGGCTTTGTGAATTGAGAATTTTTTTGAGGGAGTGGATTCCTCTTTTAGAAAAATTAATAAAGGATTTATTTTAATGCTCTCCTAAAAATAAAGAAAAATAGAGAAGTACTGTTCAGTATTTCAGTGCCTACTCCATATTACTCAACAGTTTGCTAGTGACTCAATCCCTTGAATTCTTACTGTCCAAGAATCAAAGAGTCTTAACAACTGGCAATGAGAGTACCCTTTTTTTACATAATAGGATGCACTTTTTTTCCAAAAAATTGGGGTTAAATGGGGGTGCATCCTATAATCCGGATATGGCTTACCGGAGCTACAATGGTGGAGCAGGGTAAGAGGAGGCAGGGTCAGTGATACTGAGGGCTTGGAGGAGGGGGTGTCAATGCAGTGAAGTGGCTCAGGAGGGTCACAGGACGGAGGGTGACATTGATCTGAGAGCGGGCTGTGTTTTCCATTGAATCACCCGCGATTGAGGCAATGGACTTCAAGAAAATAACTGCAGAGGCGGCGTGTGCGCAGGCGGACGCGATGGACTTCAAGAAAATGGGTGCAGAGTCCTATTTGCACACATGTCGCCTCCATGGCCATTTTCTTGAGGTCAATCTCATTAACCGCGGGCAACTCAATGGAGAATGCAGTCCGCCAACAGATCAATGGTGCCTGCCGCCGCAACACCCCTGAGCCCACAGTATCACAGACCCTCCATCCACTGACCCTGCTGAGCCGTGACACAACCTCCTCCGAGCCCGCAGATTCCCCAACTCTGCCTCCTGTGACCTTCCGGAGCTGCACCGCCTCTCCCCCCTAGTGAGATATTTTTAAGATGCACTAGGATTATAAGATGGACCCTCATATTAACATTTAATTTTTTTTTCCTATTTTACTCCTCTAAATTTGGGGTACATCTTATAATCTGGTGCGTCTTATAAAACGGAAAATATGGTAAATATGAACAAATATAGTGCTGTGATAATGTAGAGGCTTATACAGTACATGGTCTCACATTGAAAGAAATGTTCTCATCTCAGACATATCAATAGGATATGTCATAATAAGTATCTTATATATGTGGGTCCCACTTATGACATTCACTCTTATCTTGAAGACCTCTTATTGTGCACTTGTGAATATCATACCTCTGTCACTTCAATGGAAGTGATAAAAATGGCAGACTAGATGGAGTACCCACATAAAATAGACATTTTTGGTATATCCCATGGAAAATGTCTGATATGGAAATTCCTGTATCATTTGGCAGATGAAATTTGCAAAGAAAGGTCTTAACAATTCTTCATCTGTGTAAATTATATAAAATTGCCTTAGAACTGAAACTGGAGCAAGTCACTGGCTAATCATTAAAATCATATTTTCTACTGTGTAGTATAACAGTCTCTTATTCCTCTGATATCAGGCGTTTATGCAGCTATGTTCCAACTTCAGAGCCTTGTATTGTAAAATCTTTCTCAACGGATTAGGGTCAAAGAGGTTTTTTGCTTTCCTCAAGAGACTTCACAGTTGGTTTAGAGGCTGTAAAGGTGCGGTCAAAAAGGTGAATAATTGCTGCACCCAGGGGATTAGAGTTAAGGCCCCGTCACACTAAGCAACATCGCTGCTAACGAACTTTTGTGACGTAGCAGTGATGTTGATAGTGATGTTGCTGTGTGTGACATCCAGCAACAACCTGGCCCCTGCTGTGAGGTCGTTGGTTGTGACAGCGAGACAGCAACAACTAAATGTGCAGGCAGCAGAAGCCGGCTTCTGCGGACACTGGTAACCACGGTAAACATCGGGTAACCAAGAAGCCCTGTCCTTGGTTACCCGATATTTACCTTCGTTACCAGCCTCCTCCGCTCTCACAGTCAGTGCCGGCTCCTGCTCCTTGCACGTGTAGCAGAGTACACATCGGTAATTAACCCCATGTGTACTGTAGCTAGGAGAGCAAGGATCCAGCGCTAAGCATTGTGCGCTGCTCCCTGCTCTGTGCACATGTAGCTGCAGCACACATCGGGTAATTAACCCGATGTGTGCTGTAACTAGGAGAGCAGGGAGCCAGCGCTAAGCGGTGTGCGCTGCTCCCTGCTCTCTGCACGTGTAGCTGCGTGCGCTGGTAACCAAGGTAAATATCGGGTTGGTTACCCGATATTTACCTTAGTTACCAAGCGCAGCATCTTCCACGCGGCGCTGCTGGCTGGGGGCTGGGACACTGGTTGCTGGTGAGCTCACCAGCAACTCGTGTAGCCACGCTCCAGCGATCCCTGCCAAGTCAGGTTGCTGGTGGGATCGCTGGAGCGTCGCAGTGTGACCTCTCACCAGCAACCTCCTAGCAACTTACCAGCGATCCCTATCAGGTTGGATCGTTGTTGGGATCGCTGGTAAGTTGTTTAGTGTGACTGGGCCTTTAGTGTAAACTCCAGAAGCTGTGCTGCACTGGATAATCTAAGATGCACACAGATATATTGTATCTATAATCTACAAGATCAATATAGTAACCTTTTTTGACCAATATCACTAGGACTAGAGATGAGTGACCCTGAGGTTTGGTTTTTGAACCGAACACCAAATTTAAAAATCAAGGTTTGGGTCCAAGGATCAGATGCTGTACATGGGAGCAAAACTCGTGCGAGCAATGCTGTGCTCGGGTATGCTTGGTGCTCATCCCTGTACGAGCCGCTTGCAGTGTTTGAACTGCACACACTGGAGGGTAACAACAGCGTGCTCGGATGTAGTGTGAAAAAAAAAGTTTGAAAAAGCCCACCCACCCTCTCCCGGAAGTATTCTGCTCATGGCTGGCTGTATGTGGGCGAAGACTTAAACTGCCAATCAATGACTTGATCCGCGGTTTGGGTCAATCTCGAGCCTGTGGAGCTAGGTTCGTTTGCTGCCGGCGAACCAAACCTCCAAAGGTTCGCTCATCTTTAACTAGGACTGATTACTCTAATATGGAAAAGTTGTGGAACTTCCAATTTTACTAACATATTAGGCAGAGAAATCCACCATAAATCTGCAGGAATATCTAAATTATGTGTGTATTTTAAAAAAAGATTTTCTATGCATTTTTCCCTTTTACCTGACTGTAGGCCTCTTTAAATCAATACTACAGTATGTTCAGTCTATGGCCTAATTTCTAAGTGCATCACCCCAGTAAGCAATATCTATTTTACTGTTTGAGGCAAGGCTAGGGGCAGAGGTCTAGCTCTGGGAACAGATGGGGCATTGTCTCTGAGACAACTTATATGGAAGGTGTCTACTCCTCGATTCAAGAGCATGCAGAGCGCAGCAGTAGTGTTAAATCACACCCGGCTGCTACACTGTGCACACTGAGCGCTTATTAGGCTTAGCTTCATCAATTCAACTGCTGCCTCTCATAGCAATGCAGTAAAGCTGACTTTGTCACATGCATTGTCATCATAGTTAATTTTAATGGTAGAGTTTAATGGCCAGCAACAAAATCAGCTCAAATTCTTCACCGAAAAGGACATAAATTCAGACAAAAATCAAGAAAACTCACCAGAAAATGCCATTAGGCAACATGGGTAAAATGGCAACAGCAGTCATAGGATGCAACCGGCCCCCTATAATGAAAGTGGAGGTAACACAGGGGCAAAATACCAAAGAGACAACCACTCACAGCCTACCATTTCATGGAGGGGGTGGTTGCTGGTATTAAACATGCACACTAATGAGGTTTGCATAGGGCGCCAGTCACACAGGTACGTGTAATGCATAGTGTCTGGTTTACAGCCTACTGATGGCACCCATACTATTAGATCAGACGGGCTACCCAGCACCATATAAGTGCTTTTGACATTTGACCCATGTTGGCCAATGACTTTTTCTGGTTAGTTTTCTTGATTTTTTGCAGCTCGAATGCTGTAGCAGCCGATGATAATTTGACTGCTGCCTAGCCATTGATTTACATAATAAAGAAAAAAGTGCCCATGAAAGCTATAGTGCTAAGCATAAATAATTACAACCCCTTTGAAAAGTAAGATGGCAATCAATGTGTCACTGAACACAAGAACAATTCCACTTTTTGACCCGAGTTTCATAGAACATTTTTTTAGCTCTACACAAAAGTAAGGTTAATAATATAACTTGCATTACAAAATCTTCGGTTTTACTCAAATTAGTTGATGAAAAAATTAGTCAATCCAACATCAAAAACTAACACATCTAGTATTTTATATGACCTCCATGATTTTTAAGGACAGGGCCAAGTTTCCTAGGCATTGAAAGTAGATGACAAATTGCAACACATTTTCTATTTTTTCACATATTTGAAGACTCATTACCTTACACACTGCTTCCGAAATGCAAGAGATGGTTTCTTTATGAAATGTAGCTACCATACATGAGTATCTCACTACCCCACATAAGGACAATGCCACCACAATTTTTAACTGAGGGCACCACACAGTTAGAAAAATTAGTGTAGAAACATGCATGATGCTTACAATGAGACATGGTGGTGGCAGTGTCTTTATGTGGGGCTTTATGACAGCTGTTGGTGTCGAGGAGCAAAATGCCATTGATGTGATCATGAATTCACTGATGTACCGCTCTATAGAGGAAGAGAAGATGATCGCCTCACTCTTTGCCCTTTGTACACGTTCACTTTTCCAACATGACAATGATCCAAAACACAAATCTAAGGCCACTGTTGCATTTCTGAGGAAGAACAGGGTGAAAGTGATTACATGGCAAAGTATCTCCAGATTTGCACTCAAATTTGCACCCAAAGCAGATTTGTGGAAGTTCAGTCTGGCAGGTTCAGCCGAACTTTAGATAAAGTTCAGTTCTGGACCCGGTCTTGACCCAAACTTCATTTGAAGTCATTGATTGGCAGTTCAACTCCGTACCCAAATGCAGCCAGCAAAAACAGAAAACTTCCAGGGGAGGAAGGGCAGGTTTTTTCTATTTTTCTCTTTTGTTAGTGTACACTACATCCAATAACGCTGATTTTACAATGACTGCAAGCTGTTCAAACACTACAAGTGGCTCACACTGGGCCAAGCACTACGGTACCTGAGCACAATGATGCTCACTCGAGTGGTTTGCATATGGAGAGCTGTGTGGGTACAACTACCAAACTTAAAGTTGTGGTTCGCTCATCTCTAACTATGGAGAATTCTGAAGAGAAAAGTTGTCTTCATTCTCTATCATTCTTGAAAGATGGAAAAGGATAAGGGCATGTGCGCACGTTGCTTTCTGTACTTTGCAGAAATAAATGCATCCTCTGGCAGAATTTCTCAATGTCAAATTTGGTTTTGACCACAAAAACGCTTAAAAAACGCATTAGTTTTGAGTACGTTTTCATTGTGTTTTAAGTGCGTTTTGATTGCTTTTCACATCTGTTTTTCTTCCTTTTTGGTAGTTGTGTTTACAATGCATTGTCATGATAGAATAAAGCTTCCAAAAATGAAAATAAATAAATTAAAAAAAATTACATCTACTGATGTCATTTCATGCTACTAAACATTCATTACATTCTGTTGAATAGGTAGAATCTCTTAGAAAATGTCTTTGCAAAATGGAACTGTACGTTAGTTGAGGATGTGATGTAATCAGGGAAGCCCTTGAGCTCACTACCAGCCAAAAACGGATGCGTTTATGTTGACAAATGTACATGCAGATCGCATTAAAAATGCAAGTAAAACGCAATGATTTGAATTTAGGATGTGGTTTGATAATTCTCGTTGACTTCAATGTTAGCAAAACACTCAAAAGAATTGACATACAGTTAGGTCCAGAAATATTTGGACAGTGACACAAGTTTTGTTATTTTAGCTGTTTACAAAAACATGTTCAGAAATACAATTATATATATAATATGGGCTGAAAGTGCACACTCCCAGCTGCAATATGAGAGTTTTCACATCCAAATGGGAGAAAGGGTTTAGGAATCATAGCTCTGTAATGCATAGCCTCCTCTTTTTCAAGGGACCAAAAGTAATTGGACAAGGGACTCTAAGGGCTGCAATTAACTCTGAAGGCGTCTCCCTCATTAACTTGTAATCAATGAAGTAGTTAAAAGGTCTGGGGTTGATTACAGGTGTGTGGTTTTGCATTTGGAAGCTGTTGCTGTGACCAGACAACATGCGGTCTAAGGAACTCTCAATTGCGGTGAAGCAGAACATCCTGAGGCTGAAAAAAAAGAAAAAATCCATCAGAGAGATAGCAGACATGCTTGGAGTAGCAAAATCAACAGTCGGGTACATTCTGAGAAAAAAGGAATTGACTGGTGAGCTTGGGAATTCAAAAAGGCCTGGGCGTCCACGGATGACAACAGTGGTGGATGATCGCCGCATACTTTCTTTGGTGAAGAAGAACCCGTTCACAACATCAACTGAAGTCCAGAACACTCTCAGTGAAGTAGGTGTATCTGTCTCTAAGTCAACAGTAAAGAGAAGACTCTATGAAAGTAAATACAAAGGGTTCACATCTAGATGCAAACCATTCATCAATTCCAAAAATAGACAGGCCAGAGTTAAATTTGCTGAAAAACACCTCATGAAGCCAGCTCAGTTCTGGAAAAGTATTCTATGGACAGATGAGACAAAGATCAACCTGTACCAGAATGATGGGAAGAAAAAAGTTTGGAGAAGAAAGGGAACGGCACATGATCCAAAGCAAACACCACATCCTCTGTAAAACATGGTGGAGGCAACGTGATGGCATGGGCATGCATGGCTTTCAATGGCACTGGGTCACTTGTGTTTATTGATGACATAACAGCAGACAAGAGTAGCCGGATGAATTCTGAAGTGTACCGGGATATATTTTAAGCCCAGATTCAGCCAAATGCCGCAAAGTTGATCGGACGGCGCTTCATAGTACAGATGGACAATGACCCCAAGCATACAGCCAAAGCTACCCAGGAGTTCATGAGTGCAAAAAAGTGGAACATTCTGCAATGGCCAAGTCAATCACCAGATCTTAACCCAATTGAGCATGCATTTCACTTGCTCAAATCCAGACTTAAGACGGAAAGACCCACAAACAAGCAAGACCTGGAGGCTGCGGCTGTAAAGGCCTGGCAAAGCATTAAGAAGGAGGAAACCCAGCGTTTGGTGATGTCCATGGGTTCCAGACTTAAGGCAGTGATTGCCTCCAAAGGATTCGCAACAAAATATTGAAAATAAAAATATTTTGTTTGGGTTTGGTTTATTTGTCCAATTACTTTTGACCTCCTAAAATGTGGAGTGTTTGTAAAGAAATGTGTACAATTCCTACAATTTCTATCAGATATTTTTGTTCAAACCTTCAAATTAAACGTTACAATCTGCACTTGAATTCTGTTGTAGAGATTTCATTTCAAATCCAATGTGGTGGCATGCAGAGCCCAACTCGCGAAAATTGTGTCACTGTCCAAATATTTCTGGACCTAACTGTATTGCTTTTTCAAACGCAGAGATTTTGACAAAATTTTGTCACAAAAAATGCAGCTTTTTTTAACGCATAGTGCGCACAAAATATGCCTATTTCCCATAGACTTTTCTTGAAAAATAAAACGCATGCATTTTGGCATTAAAACGCTGCCATTCAAAACGCTGCGGAAAAAACCTAACGTCACGTGCGCTCACAGCCTAAATGTTGCAACATGTCGCCAACTTGTTCATTCTATACCTTGGTACTGTCCTTAAAAATCATGGAAGTCATATAGAATACTAGATGTAGTAGTTTTAAATGTTGGGTGCATTTATTTTTGTTAATAAACAGTAGAGAAGTAGCACTTTTTTAAAATTTGACTTTATTTAAACATCATTATAAATCAGAATGCTTGGGAGTTAGGGGTACTTTGCACACTATGACATCGCAAGCCGATGGCAGCAATGCCGAGCGCGATAGTCCCCGCCAACGTCGCACATGTGATAGCTGCCGTAGCGAACATTATCACTATGGCAGCTTCACATGGACTTACCTGCCCTGCGACGTCGCTCTGGCCGACGACCTGCCTCCTTCCTAAGGGGGCGGGTCGTGCGGCGTCACAGCGACGTCACACGGCAGGCGGCCAATAGAAGCGGAGGGGCGGAGATGAGCGGGACGTAAACATCCCGCCCACCTCCTTCCTTCCGCATAGCTGGCATGAGCCACGGTGACACAGGTACGCTGATGTTTCTCGCTCGTGCGGCTTCTCATACACTGATGTGTGCTGCCGCAGGAACGAGGAACAACTTCGTACCGTCGCTGCAGCGAAATTATGAAAATGTCGGACACTACATCGATGATACGATTACGACGCTTTTGCGCTCGTTATTCGTATCAAAAAGGATTTACACACTCCAATATCGACAGCGACACCGGATGTGTGTCACTTTCGATTTGACCCCACTGACATCGCAGCTGCGATGTCGTACTGTGCAAAGTACCCCTTAGTGTGTGAATGATGACTGTTTCTTGTGTACAAACACTTCTATGGTTAACAATTTTCCTAATTGTCCTTGTGTTCGTTGAGAGTTTCATTCAAATCGTACTTTTTTAATTTGGTGTACACATTTATTTTTGGTTCTGTATGTTCACACATTCTGGGTCAAAAATGATTTTAAACACGGTTTAAATGCATACTTTTTCCATATTATCACAAAATTGAAGTAGACCATCAACACAGCTTAAGGCCGTATTCACATGATGCAGTCAAACTGCAGTGTTTGCAACAATGTTATAAAATCTGCAAAAAACATGGTGATTTTACCGTGATTTCTGAAAATTAAAGCAAAAAATGCAGAACTATAGCAGTATGTGAACAAAGCCCTAAGGTGTGTTGTTCATAGGATGCAATTACACTTTTTTTAATAGCTAAAAATGAAATTTATTTGTTTCTTGTCCAATGGGAATGTTCACAAAATGGGTTTATGTTGCCTTAATTTTCTGAGGTTTTCTAAAGTAGTAAATGGGAGCGTCTGCGTTTGTACACAAGCATTACCCAGATTGGGGGCCCCTCAGAAGTGTTTCATATCCCTTTTCCCCATCAGGCTGAACCTCTGACTTCCCGTCTGGTGATGGGTGAGAATGGTGGAAAGTTTTGATAAAAAAGGTTTACAGAATATTGAATAGAGAAAAGTTAGAAGACATTTAGAGGTGTAAAATTAGGAAAAAGTAGGCAGATGAGTACAAAGTGTCACAAAGTAAAATAAGGCAATCAAAAAGGTTTTTTTGGAGTTCTAAAGGGACTTGAAAAATAACAACCAATATATATTTTATTTAATGTGCATATTTGAAAGCAGCATTTTGCCACTGATTAGCCTGATAGAATACTTTTGTGTATTTATAGCTGGGTCCAAACCATTTGAAAATAAAACAAAGCCAGTTATGGGGACTCCAGGCCCAAAACTCAATGGTAAGTATAATATATTTTTCATAGTTTTTGAATTAAAAAGTCAAAATTTTGAAATAAAAAAAAATAACAAAGTTTTGCTTTGTTTACATTTTTATATATGTATTTTTTCATTGTTCTATTTCTATTAACTGTATATCTCTCTGATGATCCCCTTTAAGAAATCAACCATCCTCGTCATTTCAATTCCCTAAATCATTTGTGCAGCAGTGAATCAAGCACACTGTGAAATGTAAAAATCATTTACCGACAAGACCTCTTGTTAATTGGTCACAAAATGGTTAATTCCATGCTTAGAATTCTAAAAGAAAAGATTCTTCCAATTGCAAACATAATAATTATGAGTCATTCAGTTATAAAAAGCTCGTCAAAGAAAAGAATACATTTGTACAGAATTGTATCATAGTAGTAATATTGTTTGATTTCTTTTTGCATTTTGTTTATTACTAAAAGTATTAGATAAATTTAGTTTACTATGAATGTTAGTTGTTGTGTACTAAAATATATGCAGCCATGATATATAGAGTAGTACATTATCTGGTCAATTCGATGCTAGTAATGGAGGAAAAATATGTGAAGAAGTCTCAACTTCAATATCATCCTAAGGGCGGCTTTGCACACTACGACATCGCAGGTGCGATGTCGGTGGGGTCAAATTGAAAGTGACGCACATCCGGCATCGCATGCGATATCGTAGTGTGTAAAGCCTTGATGATACGATTAACGAGCGCAAAATCATCATAATCGTATCATCGGTGCAGCGTCGGCGTAATCCATAATTACGCTGACGCGACGGTCCGATGTTGTTCCTCGCTCCTGCGGCAGCACATATCGCTGTGTGTGAAGCCGCAGGAGCGAGGAACATCTCCTACCGGCATCACCGCGGCTTCCGTAGGATATGCGGAAGGAAGGAGGTGGGCAGGATGTTTACATCCTGCTCATCTCCGCCCCTCCGCCGCTATTGGCCGCCTGCCGTGTGACGTCGCTATGACGCCGCACGACCCGCCCCCTTAGGAAGGAGAAGGGTCACCGGCCAGAGCAACGGTCGCAGGGCGGGTGAGTGCGTGTGAAGCTGGCGTAGTGATAATTTTCGCTACGCCAGCTATCACACGATATCGTACCTGCGACGGGGGCGGGCACTATCGCGTGCGACATCGCAGCATCGGCCTGCGATGTCGCAATGTGCAAAGTCCGCCTAAGAAGTATAGTCTCGAGTTTGCAATAAAGTATGAAAAGTGGACAGTGGAAGATTGGAAATAGGTGATCTGGAGTGATGAGACGAAAGTCAATAGACTAAGCTATGATGGGTGCAAGTAGGTCTGGAAGAAACAAGGTACAAGTAGGTCTTAAAAAAACAAGTGAAAAAAGGGAAAACGGATTGAGAAATTGAAGGAACTGTGGTGGAATTTTGGTGGAAGAAGCCTGATGATATGGGGCTGTTTCACAGCCAAAGGGGTTGGATACTTGACCAGGATCAATGCTGGTGTCAGTGCTGAGCACTATGTGAGTATCCTACAAGATGAGTTCCTTTGTACACTCAAATACTATGGGTATGAAAAGGACGACTTAGTTTTCTGGCCAGACAACAACCAGAAGCATACGTTGAGATTATTGAAGAAATGGTTCAATGACAATGAAGTAGAAGTTCTAGATTGGCCACTACAGTCCCAAGAACTCAATCAAATCATGCACTTAAAGGTAAGGTTGAAGAAAACGCTTTATACAGTACATACCCTAGTGAGTCAAGCAATACGCACCCACATTGGGAACATGTAAAAGAGGCTTGGGATCAAATTTCGATTGAGTTATACTTGAATCCGATAGAGAATGCCCGGAAGGATTAAAGCCTAAGGGGGATTTACAAAATTAAAAAAAACAAAACAATATAGATTTTTAGGAGCAAAACAGTAACAATGCAATGAGAAGACAAGAATCTGCCAAACTAATCATTTGATAAATAATTGCAAATCAAATTTATGTATGAGATAGCCAAGATGATTGTCTATAAAATGAAGGTCATCTCACGCTTTAGGCTGTAAATGATAGTGAGATATGAGGCTTGAAAGTCTAAAGTTTAAAACATTGTTACCCTTTTGCTCATCAATGTATGTTACCTAATAATTTGAGTTGTCTGTTAGAAAAACAAAAGGGCCATGGTAGAAAATCCTTAAAAATAACAAACTAAACATTACTTATGCTTTGATTCCATTGCCATTGCAGCGCCATATTTGCAACGTTCCCATAAATTCTTGCATTACACGGTTAAAGCAGTGATATCACATCTATAACACATGACTACTGTAGCTTATCACTTTCTACCTCAGCAGAAATACTGAAGTCAGATGTGGTCATGTGTTTTAGATATTATTTTGCCACGTCAGCTCCGTCAGAAAAAAGCTCCAGGGAACAGAGTAAATACGGCTCTGCAACCTCATAGCCATCACAAATTAGGTAATTCTTAGTTTGCTAATTTTAATCATTTCCTACTACCCTATCTCTTCCTTAACCCCTTCACCCCAGGTGTTTCTCCATTTTTCGGGGGAGGGGGCTTGCTCTCCTTCTTCCGAGAGCTGTAACTTTTTTATTTTTCCATCAATTTTGCCATATGAGGGCTTTGTTTTTTGCAAAATGAGTTGTACTTTTAAAGAAAATCGTAATTTTTACCATATATTGTACTGGAAAATGGCAAAAAAATTCTAAGTGTGGAGCAATTGCAAAAAAGTGCAATTGCACAATAGTTTTTGGGGTATTTTATTCATCGTGTTCACTATATGGTAAAACTGATATGTCAGTGTGATGCCTCAGGTCGGTACAAGTTCGTAGACACCAAACGTGTATAGGTTTACTTTTATCTAAGGGGTTAAAAAAAAATCAGAAGTTTGTCCAAAAAAAGTGGTGCACTTTTTGCGTCATTTTCCGTGATCCATAGCGTTCTCTTTTTTAGGGATCTGGTGCTCCATGATAGCCTTTTTTTTGTCTCTCAAGCTGATACCATTTTTGCACAGATACTACTTTTTTATCGCCTGTTATTGCATTGTGACAAAAAAATGTAGTTTTGGCGTTTGGAATTTTTTTTGCCACTACTCTGTTTACCAATCAGATTAATTAATTTTATATTATCATAGATAGGGCATTTCTAAACACGGCAATACTAAATATGCGTATATTTTTTACTTTCTTAACCCTTTAGATTTCAATGAGGTGAATGGGGGTGATTTGAACTTTTATTTATTTTTTTTTTTTTTTACATTTTTTTAAAGATTTTTTTTATTTTACAAGTCCCACAAAGGGGCTATAAGGATCAGCAGTCTGATCGCTGGTTCATTTCTCCTGATTAGAGCAGACTCATTCTGATCAGGAGAAATGCTGGGCTGTTGTTACAGCCTTTGCTTTGTCGGCTGTAAGGCCAGAGTCACATTTGCGAGTGACTTGCCGTGTCTCGCATCGCATTACCTAGCATGGCAGCACACTCTCCTGACAGGAGCGGGTCAGCTGCATGGATTTCTATGCAGCTGAGACACACCTGTCTGGAGAACAGCAGGCCATGCCGGGTGATGCAATGAGAGACTCGCGTGAGTCACACACGAGACACTTGCAAGTGTGACTCCAGCCTAGCAGGAACTACATCATGATAGCATCAGGAGTCATCACATGACCCTGTGCTACCATGACGATCATCAGCTCTCCTTGATCACGTCACGAGACCTCCGATGGGGGCTGGAAAAGGCACATTTTGACAGCATGATTTAAGGGGTTAACAGGCGCGGGTGGATCACGGATCCACCTGCCCCTGCGAGGCACACATATCTGCTGTTCAAATCAGCAGACATGTGCGGAGATCATCACCAGCGCACCACAGCATCCAGTGGTGATCACCCCTTCATGAGTTAGGACATACATTTCAATCTTAATTAATCATCCCAGAATTTCTAAATTTTTCTTGACTAGTGACTTTTTTTTTTCTATTTGTGTAAATAATTATTAAATTATAAAAATAGGTGATATATCAAATATAACAAAATATTCCTCTGTTAGAAATGTTCATTTTTATTTCTGCACATAAAAAAATCAAAATGAAAATTGAATATTGAATGGAAGAATACACATCAGTATTTATTTTTTCTCGAGTTTAGAATGTTTATCACAAATCTTTTAGTCACTACTTTAAAAATAAAAGTGCTTCATTTAGCCTAGTAGAAAAGGATCCATTGCTTTATTATTCTTCTTATGGTAACACTATGTAATAGCAAATCATAAATCTGTTTCCTTTCACACCTTTGTGCTTTCACAGTGTGCTCTTTGCAAACAAAAAAAAATTGAATACTAAAAAAAATCCCACAAAACTCTTTATAGCAAGTGATTGTAGCTACATGAAAGGATTTTCTTTCCTAACGAGAAGTTTT
Source organism: Anomaloglossus baeobatrachus (assembly GCF_048569485.1). Lineage (NCBI taxonomy): Eukaryota > Metazoa > Chordata > Amphibia > Anura > Aromobatidae > Anomaloglossus > Anomaloglossus baeobatrachus. The sequence continues at coordinate 60,429,538 of NC_134358.1, forward strand.
TAAGTATCTTTTTAGGTTTCGCTAAATATGTAAAGATAAATTGGATTGTTCAAAAACACTCATTAATCAACTTAATACATTTGATAAATTGCTGTAACGTATAATAGCTCATTTCTAGAGATCAGTGAATATATTCGGGTTGAAATGAATTGTATGCAAAATTTGCCAAAACGCAGATTTCTTCACTTTATTTATTCACTTCCGCTCGTGTATAGCAAAATGGCAACTGCTGCCTGCAATTTCTCTAACCCATAACGTGGTATCAAAAGGTAAAAAAAAAATATATTGACCTTACTGCTCACTGCTTCAGCCCCTGTGCCCCTCACTGTTATCCATCCTCATTGCATCTTTTGACTGGTTTCATGAGCACGTAAACTCCCGTTGCACGCACGCTCAAGGTAACGGCACATGATATCGTGAAGTCATGATTTTCCATGAGCTCGTGCAGAACCCTTCTGGCTCTCGTCAAAGCTGGATCAGGGATCAAAAGGTGTGACGAGGACTGCATGGGTGAAATTGAGAAGTGGAAGGGCTAGAGAGGTAAGTAATAAATATTAGGTATCAGAATTTTTTTTATATAAATCTCTTATTATTCTCAGGGGTCTAGAAATAACCCAGAGCATAATAAAATATATTAGAATTTAACCCCTTCCTGACATTGAATGTACTGGTACATCCTATGTCGGCTCCCTGACTTTGATGCGGCTCACACCCCGAGACTGCATCTTTCCCTGCATATGCCAGCTGATCTTCTCAGCCGACATGTGCCTCAAACAGGCGCAGGTGGATCGGAGAACAGCCAGCTCCTGTTAACACTAGAAGTCCCAGAAATTTCAAGCTCCCCCCTGAAGTCCCGAAAGAGGGTCAAATGACCCTTAGTCCAAGCTGAATAGAACTAACTAGAAACTAAATAGCTAAACTCAATGGAAAACAACAACCTCTTGTGGTGCGACAGTAATGGCCTTAATTACAGAACAAAAGACGGTGATTATAGGATGTTAGCTAAAATCCTTCAGTTCATTCGACCTGACTGGGTTCCAAAGGTAGAAATGTTAAATGACCCCTCTCTGGGACTTCTAGTGTTACCCAGATAAATCTGACTGTCAATCTCTGGGAGTGGGATTTAAAGTGTACGGGTGGGGAGGGCGTCATTCACAGCTCGAATCAGTGGACCTGTGATTAGAGATGAGCGAACTTGAGGTTTGGTTTTCAAATCAAACACCAACTAACCACAGGATTAACACCAACAAGAACACAGGGCACGGGTTCGGAGTTTGGATGCTGTACGTGTGAACTTAACTTCCTGCAAGCAACGCTGTGCTCAGGTATGCTTGGTGCTCATCCCTGGGGTAAGGCACAAGTCCGACATGCCCCTTGCTATGATTGATACTTCACAGTCAATGCACAATCTCTATTGAGAGCCTGGTGTGGATGGGGGCAGCTATCTCAGCTCTAAATTGTTTGGTTGTTTCTGAAAGAATGGCTTCAGACAGTAATCTATGTGATACATTGTTGGATTCAGAAACTCCTTGCCTTCATTATGTTGCTGTCAGATGAGGTAGCAAAAATCTGCTGACAAATTTTCTTAAAGCAAAATCAATGGCCTGTAAACTTCATTCTATTAAATTATTTCCTCGTTATGTTAGTATGTTTTCCCCATGTTTTTGTGACCTTCCTCCAGTTCTCTTGTTTCCTATCAAACTCCAAAAAACATATTGATAGGGAATTTAGAATGAGAGGCCCAATGGGGAAATTGATGATAATGTCTGTACAGTGGTGCTATACGAGGGGCTGCTGATAAGTATTTGGCTTTGTGATCTTTTTTTGTTTCTATGGTAACGAATGTTACATCGCTTGAAAGCCTTATGTATCTAAAATATGTTTTCAAAATTTTGTGTTCGTTGCTTATGGCAGCAGTGTTTTACGCACGTGCAAAACCAAAATGGCGGAGTCTAATGCAATATTCAAAGCAACTGAGAGCAGAAGAGGGATAAAAGTCTTGCTTCTACAAGGAAAGTCCACAAAGGATATTTATGGTGATATGTTGCAGCAATTGGGGGGGGGGTCAATGCCTTCATATTCCATAGTTAAGTACTGGGTTACCAAATTTAAAACGGGCCACTTCAGCCCCAATGATGAGGAACGTACTGGATGACTGAGAGTGGTTGTTGTTCTGGAGATCGTCAATGCTGTGCACAACCTCATACTGGAGAATCAAAGAATTTAAGCTAAAGCAATAGCAGACGTCATGGGGATTTCCTGTGAATGTGTTTGTGTCCTTATTCACGAACATTTGGACATGAGGAAGTGATCTGCAAAGTGGGTCCCCAAATGTTTGACAACAGGTCAGAGAAGCATGTGAATGAAAACTTCCCGGTCTATTTGTCAGCATTTCTAGAGAACTTCCTAGATCGATTGGTCACTATGGATGAGACCTGTATTTATTTGTATGACCCTGAAAACAAGGACCAGTCAAAAGAGTGGGGGCACATTGATTTTCCTCGTCCAAAGATGTTCAGGGAGCAAAAATCAGCCACTAAGGTGATGACATCGCTGTTCTGGGATAAAGAGGGTGTGCTGCTAGTGGACTACCTTCAAAAGACTTCCACCATTAATGCAAGCTATTACATTAAACTTTTGGACCAATTGAAGGCAGCTTTGAAGGCCAAAAGGCGCAGAAAGCTGTCGAAAGGAATCTTGTTCATTCAACGCAACGCCTCCGCTCACACTGCCCAAGCGACTACGTCAAAACTGCAGAGCTGGGCTTCCAGCCGGTTGACTATCCACCTTATTCACCAAATATAGCTCCCTCTGACTATCATCTGTTTCCAAACCTGAAGAAACACCTCAAGGGTACCAAATTTGACACCATGTCAGATGCCTGGTTTGAGGCACAACCAAAATCCTTCTTTTTGCTAGACTTACAGAACTTGGAATACTGATGTAAGAAGTGTGTTGACATCAGTGGAGAGTATGTGGAATAAATGTAACGTTTCATCATCCTATCTCGTTTCTTTCTGAGTAAACACAAAAACTTATCAGCAGCCCCTCGTATAAGTAAAGCATACTAAATAAATAATAAACAATTATTTCAAGTGAAATTTTATTTCCGGTTTCCTACATATGCTGAATATTTTTTTTCCTATCTTCCAGTTCCGGATGATGTTTTTTCTCGAAATTACATATGGAAAGGATTTTACAACTTAAAAGGAAAGAATCAGCCAATGAATTTGACAGTTAACAGTTACAATGTATCAACAGGGAAGGTGAACGCGACACTTATCAATAGTAACACAGAGTTCCTTCTGTCAGGTAATTATTGTTATTCCAGATAATACACAGTCCGGCTATGTTTTATAAAACATTTCTCCTGTTATATTCATTTTTCTTTGCTAGTCTTGTGAACTTTGAATTGTTTCCTAATTATATAGCACATGCTATGAAACATATAATGGCTGCTCGCACAGAATGCTAAGGTTGCATTTCTGCTCTTGTGACATTCTTAGTCACAAGTTTTAAAACTTGTAAAGAACTTTGCAGCTAATGATCTCTTCTTTTTTTTTTTTCTTCCGATTTCAAGTCATTTACCTATCTGAAATAGGCTCGTTTTTGGGTATTGAGAAGAGAATGGATCTCTGTTCAGTGACATTTATAGAAAGCGTTTTCCAGTTAAACCTATCAGACTTAAATTTGCAAGCTGAGCTGTGCTGTCTGCAATAAAAATGTCCCTGCAACCTAATTAAATTGTTCACATATTTCCTTTTCGAAAATCACATTTTTTTTTATCTGTGGAATACATTACTATCCTTCTGTTTCCACTGACAATCCTGGTTTGTTATATTATACATTGGTACTCGGTTAATGCAGGTCACTGAAACTTCATTGCAAATTTTATGGCTATTTAAAGTTAGGGTGAGGGTTTTCAATAGCAAAAAAATCAACATTTTAAAAATGTTCAATTTTATTTTGAGCTATTTGGAAATGAACACAATTTTTTCTTCTTATTTAAAAAAAAAAATTCAAAATAATTTAATGTTATTTTATAATAATTAAAAATGGAGAAATTAAACTCACTGTAAAAGGTATATTCCCATCTCTAAGTACCAATCCCAATATGTAGTAGCTGTAATAATAATATTATTAGCAAATACCTTTAATTAGAAATTTAGTTGTCACGCTGTACAAAGGGGTGGTAAGATGTAGTACAGCATATTCCCCACTAGGTGGCAGCAGAGTAGTGAAGGAGCATCAAAGTAACACTGTAACAGAAAGAAGGCTGAACTACAGCAGAATAACTTCAGTAGGCAGTTCAAAAGCAAACCACCAGGGGGCAGTAGAGCAGTCAAGCAATCAGGGTCTAGCCAGGAAATTCAAGTCACTGCAAAGGGAGGATCAAAATTAGGTCAGAAAAGAGAACTGTCAGCTGCCAGGAGATCAGGTATGTAGACGGAATCACAAAGGGCACAGGTAACAGACGACAAGACTGGAGGGTGAGCAGACTCAAACATGGGAAGGAGCATGAACCAGGATGGGTAAACAACTGACAGGAGCGGGAAGTCAGGGACTGGGACAGACAAACGAATGGGGGAGGGTACAGGTCAAGGCATGGTAACAAGGAGTCAGATCAAACAGGAAATCTCACCAGAGCCAGTCACAGGCTGCAGAGCACAACTATAACCAGCACTGGAATACAGGGGCAGCGACCAGATATAGTGTCTCCTGAAACAAGAACGAGGCTGATGGGAGTAAACCCCTGACATGACTAGGCTGTGTCTGGGAAACTCTGGAGTGGGGAATACCGGTCCTGGATCATGACAGTAGTATAATTCTTCTTATTTACTATGTCACTTTCCTCTTGTTCAGGGCACTGCAGGACTACAGGTATGTATCGTTACGACTATGCATATAGTCAGTTTTAAACAAATATAATGGTCTGCATTTAATCCTAAATATGTGTAGATGTGCCCGAGGCATGGGATACAGTTCCAAAGTCCAGTAATAAAATTATCCACTGCACTCTCCAAAATAATGTGTGAAATGTTTTGAAATTTCTAAATAATGAGTGACTCAAACTATTGTGTATAAGCAACAAGAATATAAATATAATGTTTCAACCAATCCTTGGCCTTTGCATCAGCGCTGGAGCGCCTGCCTTTTGTCACACTTGCTCTTGATTCAATTGGGCCATTTTACACACCACTATGCTTTGATATCTTTTGCATCCTATGTGCTATGCCATCATATTATTAAGACCAAGGATTGGTAAAAATGTTATATTTATATTTTTGTCACTTATTCACAATTGTTACACGTCGTGGCTCTCTTATTGCAAGGAATGAGGTGGTCCCCCATTCCTTGTCTGCCATGAGCCCTCCTGCTCAGCAGCGCCAAAGGTCTGGGAGACTGCAGGAGTTGCCTTCTCAGAGACACAGCAGAAGGGTGACACCTAGTGGTTCTCCCCTTGCAAGGAATGGAGCAGTCTCCCATCCCTTGCCTGCCACGAGCTCTCCTGCTCAGCATCACGGAGGCTCTGGGAGGTTGCGCAGTGTGCAAAGAATAGATGCTCAGGGAAGCAGCAAGACTTTCCATGTCTCTGCACATTGTGAAACCGGGGATCCCGCCTTTATGACCCAGAGGCAGGAAGATGAGCATGTGCTCCACGTGACGTCTTCTGATTCGCTCACTGATATCACACGGCCCGATGACGAGGCTGGTGATGTGCTGAATCCTGACTGGCTGGGCCAGGACGTCACAAATCCTGATTGGGTCACGCCCGTCTCACGCCCGCCCTTGGGTGGAGCTACACCTCCTTAAAAGCTCCCCCTGCCATCATGGCGGCGCGTGACCGTCCTTCTATGTTTGGATGTCTGGCAGCGTGCTGCCACGCCACTGCTTAGGCATTATTGTCTTTTGTGGGCTTTGCCCTTGCTGCTCAGGCAGCACCTAGTTTGCAGGTCTTGCCCCTGCCTTGCTGCTCCGGCAGTATCCCGTTTAGCAGGCTGTGTTCCTGTCCCAGGTGAGCTCCTCGAGTCTCTGTCGGACTCACTTGGTTTCTGAAGCACACGTGCGTGGGCACCTCTGTGCTACCCCCGTGCCATATTCCTGTGACTCCCGCTGGCACACGTGTGTAGGCACCTCTGTGCGTCCCCGTGCAACAGGTACACCGTACGAGAAGCCCCGAGCCATACAACCCTCACGGGTTAGGGCGGACCGGTGTACATAGATCATCTGTGACGTTCCAGACGATCACTAGCAGCAACCCGCTCACTCTTTCCTGACCATAGCAGCGGTCCCTTACACCGCACAGTGGACCTTGACCGGCGGAAGCTGTCCATTTCCCATCTTGGCACACTTCCCCGGCGGTATATCGACTCCAGCTCCCTCCATGCTGGGCTATTTCTAATACTTTTCATGTATCTCTTCTGAAACCCGTACGACCTAAAACCTCGGGGTCACTGCTGTCCCAGGTTGGCTTCTCGTCTGACGACCCTGAAGTAGCGAAGCTAGTAAGAACAAAAATTGTACAGGGCAAGAGGTACTGCCTCGTGGAGTGGGTCGGTCGTGGCCCGGAGCATAGGTCCTGGGAATTGGAGGAGCATGTCCACGCCCCCGGTTTGGTGGCGGCCTTCAGGCGCAGGCGAGGGGGGGGCCCTAGACGGGGGGGGTAATGTTACACGTCGTGGCTCTCTTATTGCAAGGAATGAGGTGGTCCCCCATTCCTTGTCTGCCACGAGCCCTCCTGCTCAGCAGCGCCAAAGGTCTGGGAGACTGCAGGAGTTGCCTTCTCAGAGACACAGAAGAAGGATGACACCTAGTGGTTCTCCCCTTGCAAGGAATGGAGCGGTCTCCCATCCCTTGCCTGCCACGAGCTCTCCTGCTCAGCATCACGGAGGCTCTGGGAGGTTGCGCAGTGTGCAAAGAATAGATGCTCAGGGAAGCAGCAAAACTTCCCATGTCTCTGCACATTGTGAAACCGGGGATCCCGCCTTTATGACCCAGAGGCAGGAAGATGAGCATGTGCTCCACGTGACGTCTTCTGATTCGCTCACTGATATCACACGGCCCGATGACGAGGCTGGTGATGTGCTGAATCCTGACTGGCTGGGCCAGGACGTCACGAATCCTGATTGGGTCACGCCCGTCTCGCGCCCGCCCTTGGGTGGAGCTACACCTCCTTAAAAGCTCCCCCTGCCATCATGGTGGCGCGCGACCGTCCTTCTATGTTTGGATGTCTGGCAGCGTGCTGCCACGCCACTGCTTAGGCATTATTGTCTTTTGTGGGCTTTGCCCTTGCTGCTCAGGCAGCACCTAGTTTGCAGGTCTTGCCCCTGCCTTGCTGCTCCGGCAGTATCCTGTTTAGCAGGCTGTGTTCCTGTCCCAGGTGAGCTCCTCGAGTCTCTGTCGGACTCACTTGGTTTCTGAAGCACACGTGCGTGGGCACCTCTGTGCTACCCCCGTGCCATATTCCTGTGACTCCCGCTGGCACACGTGTGTAGGCACCTCTGTGCGTCCCCGTGCAACAGGTACACCGTACGAGAAGCCCCGAGCCATACAACCCTCACGGGTTAGGGCGGACCGGTGTACATAGATCGTCTGTGACGTTCCAGACGATCACTAGCAGCAACCCGCTCACTCTTTCCTGACCATAGCAGCGGTCCCTTACACCGCACAGTGGACCTTGACCGGCGGAAGCTGTCCATTTCCCATCTTGGCACGCTTCCACGGGTCCCCCTCATAACACACAATACTTTGAATTACCCATTACTTGGAAATTTCAATAAAATGACTTTCACACAATATTTTGGAAAGTTTGGTCGATTTTCTTATAGTCACAGTTAGTTAGTTGCAATTGGTCGCAACCATGGATACCCAAAGTCCTGCAATGCCCTGCACGTGAGGTAAGCGACTCAGTGAATCAGAAGAACTATACTGCATTTTTAATTGGCGGTATTTGCTTATAATATTATTATTACACCTACTACATGTTGGGATAGGATCTTGGAGATGGAAATAACCCTTTAAATGTCTCCAGTAATAGACACACATGCTCGGCACTGTTCGGTACTCGACTGAGCATCAGTGTGCTGGAAATGTTTGACACTCAATTGAGTATACTGGTAGTCGGGCTTTATGTTCGAGTCCTTACCCCAAATGTTTTGTGGCTCTTTTCAGCCACTAAACATGCGGGGATTTCCTGCCAATCATGGTAATGCTGTAGACATGTTGGCTACTGGCATTACTGTGATTGGCTGGCCGCATGGAGTCTATTGGATCTATATAAGACTTTGTGCATTGAACTTGGAACAGTGTAAGGAGAATTTCTACTGGGGAAGGTACAGTATGTTATAGCGTCACAGTAGCTTGTAGTACAGTACCGGTATTTCCTGTTGGTAATATTCTCATTTTTAACAAGAAAAATCACTATTGTCTAAATGAGCCGAATATGTAAATGCCCTTTTAACAGAGATCCAGTTTTTGTAAAATTTGTGCAGTTTTCTAGATTTGAAATTTTTGTTTCAAAGTTATTGTAGGCTTCATGTTTCAATTACAGCAATTTTATTTTCCAGGAATTTACAAAAGCCAAGAAGCTCGCTTGATCCTGCACATAAATTCCGTAAAATCATCAGCTCACACTTCCTTGAGCAAAATGAAAGATGAGAAATGGGCAATGGATGGATTTGTAAGCATAAATCAATTATACCCTGTTTATCATGCTTGGGTGGATAAGAAATTGCTTCTGTGAATCAAGATGAATTAACATGGTAAAAATAGAGTAGAGTATGAGGAAAAAGCATGCAAGCGTTTCTAGGAACTTTTCTTCCCGAGCCTAGAATAGAATCCTCTCAGCCCAGAATTGCTTTAAGTTTAGTGACTAATAAACACACATTATTGACAGGGATGCTTTATATAATTGAAATAAATTGATACCTTGAGTCATTGGAGGGAGTGCAAATTGTCACTTAACCCCATCCAGTCATGTCCAACATTGGCGATCAGACTGGGCCTTCAAATGACAAGACGACCTTTCATGGAGCTGCTTACTTCTACAATAATACACCCCTCGTTAGAAGAATATGCTAAGCTAATTTGGATTAAAACATATACAAAGAGAGGTCCAAGACTTAAAAAAAGTATCCTACCAGTAGTTAATATGATAACTCAAAATGATCGGATCTGCCAAGATTCGAATTTGGCAAATCATGAGAATTTTACCGGGAAATTCAATTTGTAGTAAAGTTATGAAATTCAAGTTAAATGATATTTAGTATACTCGGAGGTCTTACCCCATTGCTCACATCCACTTGAAACTGTGTAAATCTAAGACTGGAGTTTCGAAGCAGAGTAGGCTGCTAATATCATTGCACATCATGATGTCACACCCTGCTGTCCCTGAAGCATAGTCCAATCGGTGGGCAATGCATGACACAATGTGCATTGCTTTGTCATTGCACTCAGTGATGTCAGAGGCCTAGTTAGCACCGGTTGGTCTGGAATAGAATGAAGCAACCTGAAAAGGATGCACATCACAAAGGAAAATGTAAAGAAGAGGTGATGATGAAATGGTGGTGGACGGTTGTACTGATGAGCAATAAGGTTAAAATTGTTTTTTTTTACCTTATTGTTCTATGGTTCAGCAAAATGGCACTTGGAGCTGTCTGCCAATATGGTGAAATCCTGTGGAAGGTATTGCAAATAAATTCATAATCTAAAGAATACAAATTTTGTAAAATTCAAGAATTAATTTCCTCTTGAATAAATTCACTCATTTGTAGTGATAACTGCCTCTTTGGGTGTCTTTGCTGGTCTTTCTTAACTTGGCTGCAGCAATGTAGTGCTCAATCATCCACACAACTGCTAGAGTATAAAAATGACCTATGGCTAAATTCTGTCCCATGGTTCTGCATGTTGTAAGCAAAGACGGGCAGGGACCACTGATGAGCGAACAGTACAATGCTTGGTGCACAGTACTCAAAATGATGATTGAACAGAACGATGCTCAAGTGCTCATCATTACTTGAGAAGAGCAGGTCAGACACTCAGACGGACTCAACTCGACGTTAATGATTGACCAGTTCACCAGCTCACATACAGACAACCCTTAACAGGGTCATTTCCGGGGAGGGAGGGTGTTTTTTTGGGGAAACACTACATATGAAAACATTGTTTTTACCCCCACTGAGAGCCATTCAGAGACTGCAAGTGGCTCTAAATTTGGTGCCTGCTCTCATCAATCATGGAAGCAAGCACTGCTTGGTGTTCAAAAAAATGTGTGTATGTACAGTCATGGCCAAAAGTTTTGAGAATGACACCAAAATTATATTTTCACATGATCTGTTGCCCTCTGGTTTTTAATTGTGTTTGTCTGATGTTTACATCACATACAGAAATATAATTGCAATCATATTATGAGTACCAAAAGGTTATATTGACAGAATGAGTTAATGCAGCAAGTCAATATTTGCAGTGTTGACCCTTCTTCTTCAGGACCTCTGCAATTCTCCCTGGCATGCTCTCAATCAACTTCTGGATCAAATCCTGACTGATAGCTGTCAATTCTTGCATAAGCAATGCTTGCATTTTGCCAGAATTTGTTGGTTTTTGTTTGTCCACCCGTCTCTTGATGATTGCCCACAAGTTCTCAATGGGATTAAGATCTGGGGAGTTTCCAGGCCATGGACCCAAAATCTCTATGTTTTGTTCCATGAGCCATTTAGTGATCACCTTTGCTTTATGGCAAGGTGCTCCATCATGCTGGAAAAGGCATTGTTGGGCACAAAACTGCTCTTGGACAGTTGGGAGAAGTTGCTCTTGGAGGACATTCTGGTACCATTCTTTATTCATGACTGTGTTTTTAGGCAAGACTGTGAGTGAGCCGATTCCCTTAGCTGAGAAGCAACCCCACACATGAATCGTTTCAGGATGCTTAACAGTTGGCATGAGACAAGACGGGTGGTAGCGCTCACCTCTTCTCCTAATAAGCTGTTTTACAGATGTTCCAAACAATCGAAAATGGGATTCATCTGAGAAAATGACTTTACCCCAGTCCTCAGCAGTCCACTCCCTGTACCTTTTGCAGAATATCAGTCGGTCCCTGATGTTTTTTTCTGGAGAGAAGTGGCTTCTTTGCTGCCCTCCTTGAAACCACGCCTTGCTCAAAGAGTCTCCGCCTCACAGTGCGTGCAGAAGCACTCACACCAGCCTGCTGCCATTGCTGAGCTAGCTCGGCACTGCTGGTAGTCCGATCCTGCAGCTGAAACAGTTTTAAGATACGGTACTGGCGTTTGCTGGTCCTTCTTGGGCGCCCTGGAGCCTTTTTGGCAACAATGGAAGCTCTCTCCTTGAAGTTCTTGATGATGCGATAGATTGTTGACTGAGGTGCAATCTTTGTAGCTGCAATACTCTTCCCTGTTAGGCCATTTTTGTGCAGAGCAATGATGGCTGCACGTGTTTCTGTAGAGATAACCATGGTTAACTGAAGAGAAACAATGATACCAAGCACCAGCCTCCTTTTAAAGTGTCCACTGGTGTCATTCTTACTTAATCATGACTGATTGATTGCCAGCCCTGTCCTCATAAACACCCACACCTGTGTTAATGGAACAATCACTAAAACAATGTTAGCTGCTCCTTTTAAGGCAGGAATGCAATGATGTTGAAATGTGTTTTGGTGGTTAAAGTTCATTTTCTTAGCCAATATTGACTTTGCAAGTAATTGCTGTTAAGCTGATCACTCTTTATGACCTTCTGTAGTATATGCAAATTGCCATTAGAAAAACTTAAGCAGTAGACTTTGTAAAAATTAATATTTGTAGCATTCTCAAAACTTTTGGCCATGACTGTATACTATTTGCAAGCACAATGATAAGAATAAGATGTGGTCATAAGTGAATATATCATATAAATATTCTGATTTGCCTTCATAATGATTTGAAAACCCAAGTCACATCTTATAGGTGATGGCTTTACACAATGGTCCTCTCCCATCAGCATACTACCCATTAAAGCCATTGTTATATTTTATCATACTACCTTGACTATTGCATTTTCAAATACCAGCAATAGCAGAAATGACTTATTAACAAGTTTTATTTTTCTATAAAATGGACTGAATAATATAATTTTCCTTTGCAAGGTTAGAGTTCGAATTGCATCTTTTCCTTTTCAAGCACATGACTAAAAACAAAAAATTCTATCAAGTTATAAACAAAAATAAAAATAACGTTTGCAATTATTAATAAAAATAACGTTTATAATTATGTTTGCAAGGTCTCAGCCGAACCAGACGGAGCTACATATGTTTTTCAAGGGTCTATTCATGGGAAGGACTATGGACAATTTGGATTAAGAAGTATAGGTACGTGACCATTTCTCATCATGTTATGAAACTTTTATGTTATGATAATTTATAGACTCTGATCCAAATGATGTCCACTTTATACATCTGTATTTAAATGACAATTTCCTATCTCTGTTACGAAGAAGTCACATTTTTCATTTGATCTAATTTTTTAGTTGCAAACACTATCTACAAATTTTGGGATAAGCCACTGCATGATGACATACGCCTGAACTAGGGGATTGTATGAAAATTGGTCACACACATAGTCAGTGTTTAATTTTGCAGTGCAGCAATTATAAAAGAATTGGACTTTATTGTTTGAAACTTTCTGAAAGTTTAGTCATTAAAAGGGCATGCCTCTATAAATTATCTCAATGTGTTGGAGAGTTCTCATAGAATAAGCTAATTTCAATGTATTGTGTTACTGGAAACCCAAAAGAACATCTGTAAACTTCAGAAACTATTACAGAGAAAAGTGCACTGATACCTAAATAATGTGGTATTGTACTATATACCAAAACAGTGATAAATAGTAAAAAAGAGAAAATAATAATCTCAGGCAGATGGCATAACCAGGATGGACACAGTCAATAGGGCCAACAAGGCAAGATGGGCTGGTGGTAAGTACTGGCACGACAGGACTGGAACCAGGTGCCAACAGGGCAGGACAGGCTGGGAACCAGATACAGGCAGAAACAGGACTGGAACTAGGTGCCAACAGGGCAGGACAGGCTGGGAACCAGATACAGGCAGAAACAGGACTGGAACTAGGTGCCAACAGGACAGGACAGGCTGGGAACCAGATACAGGCAGGAACAGGACTGGAACCAGATGCCAACAGGGCAGGACAGATTGAGATCAGGTACAGGCAGGAACAGGACTGGAACCAGGTGCCAACAGGGCAGGAAAGGCTGGGAAGCAGATACAGGCAGGAACAGGACTGGAACTAGGTGCCAACAGGACAGGACAGGCTGGGAAACAGATATAGGCAGGAACAAGACTGGAACCAGGTGCCAACAGGCAGGAAAAGCTAGCACCAGGTACAGACAGGGACAGGTCTGGAACCAGGATCCAGCAGGGCAGGATGGGCTGGAACCAGGTACAGGCAGAAACAGGGCTTGGACCAAATGCCAACAGGCAAGGCAGGCTAAAACCAGGCACATGCAGGAACAGGACTGGAACCAGGTGCCAACAGGCAGGATGGGCTGGGACCAAGTACAGGCAGGAAGAGGACTTGAACCAGGTACCAACAGACAGGATGGGCTGGGACTAGGTACAGGCAGGAACAAAACTGGATAAGACAGGGCAAACAGGACAGGACATGACAGGTGGGTGACCTGAAAGCTAACTAGACAGAGATCAACTTACAGGACTTAAGGTGTTGAACAGGCTCCTCCCCTAGTGGGAGCATGCCTAAATTACCCAGTGCCTCTCAGCGATAGGTTAAGAGGCACTTCTTGTGAGCTGTGTGCTGGCCCTTTAAGAAAAGGGCCGCGGTGTGCACAACCCAGGAGCACTCCCGGACAGGCCCCGGGAGGCAGGGAGAAAAGAGACCCACATGGAGGAGAGCAGGGACGCTGGGTAGCATGGAAGAAACCGACTACGGTGGTGAGTGAAAGCGCATCCCTGCAGGAGGGGAGAGCGAGAAGTTACAATAGGTTGACCACATAACGCCACAAGGAGGGCTATTATGCCCCTTTCTTTTCCTGTATCCCTTGAGGAACCCTTAGCCACCAATGAATAAGGGAGAAACGTGTTGGGATGATGACCCCTGACCCCATATTTTTAGTATTCTGCAATGTGCTATTGTACTTTTAACCCTTAGTCATTGAGCTCCAATAATACAACAAAATCCAATAATACACAAACCTAAAAGCATAGACATTTCCAATGCACAGTCCCAGGTGGCCACTTGGTCAATTACTCTTTGCTGTAGAAATAAATGATATTTATTAGTAAGTCACCGACTCTATAGGTAAAGCACTTTATTGCATCAGTTCATATTATAAATGATTCATAGACTGTTCTGTTTGCCAATTTGTGTCACTGTTATTGAGAGCAATTTTGCCTACAGTAAAGAAAAAACACCTGTTTATTTTTATAGATTTACCATAAACAGGAGCTTCATATTTACAATCTAATTATTCACTACGACAATGAAAATATTACATTCCCATGTGAACATTCAGGCTGATAAAGTACCAAAATTGTCACTTCATTAAAAAAAGAGGAATTATTAAACCATAAATTGCTTCACTCCTTTTTTCTTTTGGGACAGATACGGAACAGACCGCTACACATACAATATAGATGGTGTATGTAGCGCGAAAGATGGATATATATTACATGGCTTAACAAAGATGTAGGGATTTTATAGCAGAATATATTGTGTCAGCACCCAGATGTTGTTTTTATTATGTTTCCATAATATTCCATGAAATATAGCAGAGATTGTTACATGAATGCAGTCATTTCAATGCATAGAAACAATATTTATTGCAAGTAAAATATGCATTTGATTTTTGAAGTTATTTTCCGCAGTGAAGAAATGTCTCATGTAAATAAAAATGAGATCGTCTCATCTTAGCATCTTCTTTCTCTATTCTCATTTTAAGGCATATGAATGTCTTACATGAGTATCTCAAAGTATTGCTTCCTTCCCACCTTAACACTAGAAGTCCCAGAAATTTTGAGCTCCCCCTGAAGTCCCGAAAGAGGGTCAAATGACTCTTAGTCCAAACTGAATAGAACTAACTAGAAACTAAATGGCTAAACTCAACGAAAAACAACAACCTCCTGTGGTGCGACAGTAATGGCCTTAATTACAGAACAAAAGACAGTGATTATAGGATGTTAGCTAAAATCCTTCAGGTCATTCGACCCGTCTCTGGGTTCCAAAGGTAGAAATGTTAAATGACCCCTCTCTGGGACTTCTAGTGTTAAACAAAGCTGGGGTTTACTTAAAGAGGTGGTTTACCCCTTTTCATTACTGGCCACATCGATATTATGATGATAAACAAGGTTTCTCTCAAATACTTTGTGTTGCCAATAGTGCCTGTCAGTGGCGCTATTGCGATCCACTCACCCTGTTTGCGTGACTCCCAGAATTGTGACCTCTGATGTCCAGGGATGTCACATCAACTAAGGCGGGCCGCAGTCTTCCTGAATGACAGGGCTATGGGAGGCATTTCACTGCTCATCACATGCCTGTGTCGCTCCTGTTTGCAGCGCTCTGCAGAGAAGGAGAAAGCACACAAGATGCTGAGTCCTGAGCCGTGCTTGGCACTGTAGCTTAAAGATGTCGTCCACTACTTTTACAATGATGGCAGCAGGTAACTGGAAATGCTCAGTTCTGGAGCTGCCCCTTCAACTGACAGTGGCTGTGGCCGGGTACTGCACATCCGACTGCTATTCAAATCAGTAGGAGGCCGATGCGATGCTATGAAAAGATGAGGCAGCTCCGGAACTGAGTATTTCCGGCTGCCAGCTGCTGCCACAGGCACTGAAAAAATCGGATCAGCAGAGGTGGTGGGTGTCGGACCCCGGCCGATCAGATATTGATGGCCTTTCCAAAGACCAAATGTGAAAATAGTGGGCAACCTCTTTAAAGACAACCTGTCAACATGATTTTGTAATGCAAGTATATACCTGTCTCTGATGGTGCTGAAATGTGCTTTGTGGTTCTTCTTTAACCACTATTTGATTTTTTCTGCTAATTAGGTCCTTTCTTTCCTGTCTGGTCTCACAGGGATTTTAATGTGAAAAATGGTGTATCCTGCAGATCAGCTAGTCAAATAGATGACCCACCTTTTTAGGATATCCATACGGTATTGGACTGGCTACCTGAGGAACCACTGGTAACACCAGTCCAGGCTGCGGTTACCTGGGTTGAGCTCCAGAGCTTACACCTGAGCTCTGGAGTGCAGCCTGGACTGAATTCAGGCTTTGCAGGACTGAACTGTGAGCGCTGAATGATTCCACGGCGTTTGTGGTTCAGTTCATGACAGCTGCAGACAGACCGGACTGCACTCTAAAGCTGTCACCTGAGCTCTGGACTGCAGCCCGGCCTGTCCGCAGCTGTGACATGAACTGATTTGCAATCGACGTGGAATCATTCGGTGCTCGTGGAACCCTGAGTTCAGTCCAGGCTGCACTCCAGAGCTCAGGTGAGAGCTTCGGAGTTCAATCCAGGTAACTGCAGCCAGGACTGCTATTACTGGCGGTTCCTCCGGTAGCCAGTCCAATTCTGCATACAGGTCACATAGACTAATCCCTAGTGGGGCAAATGTTTAATCAACAACGTTCGTGTGCAATAACTTGCTCAGTTCCATGTAAACTACATTTTGGAAACTTTTTGCTGTCATGCATCGGTACACAAACTGTTCTATTAAAATTTACTAAAAAAAAATAAAAAAAATAAAAAATAAAGTGCCATTAAAAGATAATTTTCCATGAATTGTGTTTTCACTGCTTGAAATTGAGAAGTGGCAGACTCAATTAGCTCTTCACCACCTCCTGTCAGTTCCCACTGTTTGTTTATGGTCAGGAAGCCTCATGTGATAATGCAGAAATTATTGCAGAAAAATAAGATTTCATGATGTACTAATTACAAGGCGCTGTAGATAAGTCATATTCTTATCTTGTCTACTGTTGACAGGAATTAACATGTCAGAGGATAATTCGTCAAACCAGTCACTTGGGACAAATAGCAGCTCCGTTGCAATTGCAATCCTGGTGCCTTTCTTCGCTCTAATATTCGCGGGTTTCGGCTTTTATCTATATAAACAAAGGTGAGATACCGATATATTTCTGCAGTTTCCAGCTGATTAATAGTTATAGTGTGACAAATCATATGAAATGCTTTTTCTGTTTATAGTTATTGCTTTAACTTATAAAAATTAGTCAAACAGATGCAATATACTATTGTTATTGATAACCATATTGTTTGTTATCCATAACCCATAATGTTCCATTCTCCTATAATGAGCAAGATCTTCAGGACAGTTTTAACATCTCTAAAAGCAAATAACCATGCACGCCATAGTGAACTGTAATTTGTTTATTAATTCCAAGAAATTAAAAAAAAAATTCACTGCAGTAAAGAAGACGTTTTGGTGGGTTAGACCTTCTTCAGTACACATGCTGGAAGTATACAGATTGTGAGGGATGCTGGCAGAAACGTGCGTGAGGGTACAGATATAATCACAAAGTGTATACAGCAGCGTGCTGGAGGTGAACAGATCATTTAGGACACTTGCAAAAACATATAAAGCGGTGTTTACTACTTACAAGGAGTGCACCCTCCTTGTAAGTGGTGGACACCGCTTTATACGTTTTTGACGTTTTTGTATACTTCTAGCACATGTACTGAAGAAGGTCTAACCGACCGAAACGTCTTCTTTACTGGAGTGAATTTTTTTGCAACTTCTTGGATATAATAAATTAATTACAGTTCACTTTGGAGAGCATGGTTATTTGCTAATGGTTACGGCTCTGGACCCTACCATTGCCCCCAATGACAGTGTTAGATGTGCCATGTTTTTCTTATACGTTTTTACATCACTAACATATTTTGGCCAGTAGATTTATTGATAGAAAGCTACTGTGCAATTGGGTACACTTATGCCTTAAGACACTTCCGAGAAGATCGTTTCTTCCATTTGCCATATTGACTAAAGGTTTCAACATTGAAGGGGTTGTCCCATGAATAAACTAAATTTTAAAGAATAGATCTCGGAATAATAATAATTTCCACAATTGGTTGTGTTAAATAAATGTTTCTGTGCGGAGATAATCTTATATACAGTATGTGCCCGTTCTGTGTACTGTATAATGGCCATGGCTGACCTTACAGGGACCTAAGGGGAGAACTTTGCTCCTTGCGGAGACTGACAAACCAATGTGTCTGTCAGTGAGGAGACTTATACCTTCATTGCTCCTCTGTAAATATGCAAACTGTCTCTTCAGGGAGGAAGGAGATGAACTCTAGTGCCAATTATTGGAAGTAGCAATCCTAAAAGTCAAAAGTGACCCCTTAACAAGCCTTTTCATATGTCAGATCAGAATCTCAATTTGCAGACTATGATTGCTACTTCCAATAAGTGACACAAGAGTTTGTTTCCTTTCTCCCTGAAGGGACTATGCAGGGTCATGGTCTGATCATACCACATTTCCTGACCATTAGAGCAGTGTTTCCCAACTCCAGTCCTCAAGACCCACCAACAGATCATGTTTTCAGGTTTTCCTCAATCAGGTTTCTAGGATTTACTTAATGTTGCACAGGTGGTGGAATTATTCCCTGTCTAATAGTGAGGAAAACCTAAAAAACATGATCTGTTGGTGGGTCTTGAGGACTGGAGTTGAGAAACACTGCATTAGAGGAACCAAACATAGAATACAGACAGGAGAGCATGTAGTCACATCTGCTTCTTTTTGTGAGGTAAATGTTTAAAAACAGACAGAGAAATGTTTTACTTCACAGAAAGAATAAGCTGCAATTCAATGCTGTAATGTCTGTATCTTTTGATTTAAAAAAATGTCCAGGAGATGGGGTATATTAAAGCAATGTTTCTGCATGGTCACATACGGCCATAGTACAATACATTATCTGAGCAATGGAACATTTTTTTTAACACATCCAATTGTGGGACTTATTATTCCAAAATCTATTAATTAAAGTGTTCTTTGATAATGAGACGACCCCTTTAACACATAAATATTAGGGCTATTCCACTTTATGGAGAACATGTTTCCGAAACCATTCCGTTAATTGTCAGTGGGTCTGAAGGAGACAACCTGGCACAACTCTTGGATATCTATATCAGTCTCATAGACATTAAATGGGGAGGCACTGCATATACATATACTGCTTTATTCAAATGAGATATGGTGAGTTCTTGTTTTTCTGCTCAGCGGGTTGTTTTTGTGGTCAGTGGGCAATCAGACCACCTGACCTCAAGATTACCCAATTATATGTTTTTTACTTCATGAGTCATCCCTGGGCTAAAATCTTAACAAGAGTCAAAACTTGCCGTGTCTCACGTCAGCAATGCCTTTCCACCGGCGCTCCAGATGATACTGCCTGTGGCGGTGATGCCATGACTACAATGCTCATAACCTCTGCAGCCAATCACTGATGTCAGCAGCTCATGCATTTACATCAGCACAGCCGCTGAGCTCAAGGATTTGTTGTAGCAGCGATTTGGGCTGTGGTTCTGATGTCACAACTGCAGCCGGCAAATATACTGGAGCAGAGGTGGAACTGGGGAAGGCGAGTAATGGCTCGTGAAATAAACAAAATTATAACAAGAAAATCCCTTGAAGGTTATGGGCTCCCAATTAAGTAATAAACACTTGACTTAGCAGTGTCTTTGACATTTTGCACAATGCAACTGCTGCAGCATGGCTAATGCACGTTGCATTGGTCTCAGTTGATTTGTTCTGTACAGACACATAGCAGCCTTCAACACATATCCATACTGGGGCATTGTAAAGGAGGCCCTAAGAATTTGTATAAAGACTTATATTAGTTAAGCACTAGGAAGGACTGTGTCCCTCATCATGTTACAGAATACACTTTTGCCATAGTTTCCAATTCAGCCTCTCTACAGCATTTTTTTCACTGAATCAAATTCATATCAAAACCTACAGGCCAAAAAAGGTATGAAATAGAAATGATTTTAATAAATATGTAAAATTAACACTTTATAAATAAGGGCTCAAATAAAAAGGTAAAGGGAAATACTTGCAAAGAATCAGGGTAAACAAAATGGTATATTGGAGTGTCCAAAAGCAATTACATGGCATTATATCAAGTCAAATGATACCCTATCTATAATCCTATTGTATACAGGTAAGGAAGGTGCTAATCATTGGTATAATTAAAATGCTTGTATATAATATACTATAACAATTTAAATCCAATGACCAGCATGTGTATCCTCTTCTATTTGGCTATCACCTACTATACAGTGTGTCCTCCCATATCCTGTCCACCACTGCCATTAACTTGTGAACGGCGGCAGCTATAGGCATAGAAGTGGTGTCTAGGTAAAGTAAAGAAGTCATGTGCTACGCAATGAAACCACCTATAGCGCCACCTGGTGGAAAACAATGGAGTTAGCATTTTTATCTCGAAAACGGAACGAGATAGAGAAAAAAAGTGAAATACAAAGTTGCAGGGCATCATCAATTCAATACGAATCAACACCTTGCATAAAGAAATGCTATGATATGAAACCCATGACCCCCCCCAAAACATTGAATGCTGGTCACGCATATGGCGCTCATTTAACTTTGTTGCTGAAAGTGGCCACCATCAGCTGCAATGCACATCTGGACTCTGCACAGCATACTGTATCTTGCTGCACGTTGTGCAATATGGTAGGTGACACATTTGCACAAGCATCTGTGATACGTCATCGTAGGTCCTGCAATGTTGGTGGAGGGGTCGCATACACCTGCTGTTTGATGTGACCTCACAGAAAGAAGACCAATGGGGTCAGGTCAGATGAGCGTGGAGGCCACTCCACGCAGCCACCATACCCAATGACTTGTAGGAAGGTCTCCATGAGGTATCGCTTCACGTCCGCAGCCTTGTGAGTTTTACACATTCTAATCATAGCGTTTCTGTATGCAAGGTGTCGATTCGTATTGAATTGATGATGCCCTATAACTTTTTTCTCTATCTCGTTCTGTTTTCGAAATAAAAATGCTAACTCCATTATTTTCAACCAGTTGGCGCTATAGGTGGTTTCATTGCGTAGCGCATGGCTACTTTACTATACCTAGACACCACTTCTGTGCCTATAGCTGCCGCCATTCTCAAGTTAATGGCGGTGGACAGGATATGGGTGGACACACTGTATAGATATACCTGTAGCCATGTTGCGCCTGTGCCATAATCAACCTGATCACCCCACCTCGACGCGCATTTCACTGCTATTGCCGGTTTCATCAGGAGATCATGTATAAAGTGTTTTATTGGACATATTTAATAAAATAATTTCTATTTGCATACCTTTTCTGCCTCTAATTATTCTGTAGGTTTTGATATTCTCTAGGCATGTAGGACAAGGAAATATACCTTTCCTTTATTATAGTACTCGTGCTATGGCAGTTGTTAAATAGTAAAGATAACTCTTATAGAGGGAATTCCAGCAGATCGGCTAGAGGCATTTTCAATATAAAATTTATAATTACATAGTAAAATGTATGTGAAAAAATACACACATCCATCAAATTCTACCAAGGATTGGATGAAGATTTTGTACCAAGTGAAGGTTACAATCAAGACACAAAAATCAATCTGCCCTAAAGAAGCAAATATCTCCTCCTGAACATGTGTGTCAATCAATTTGAACAACATTGAGAGCAGGAATTATATGCATTTTCATAAGCATTTATGTCATTCTGTTCTAAGAAATCATCTAAGCCTTTTTGAAACTCTGGCTGGTGCCGGCTGTGAGCAACTCCTGAGGCCAACAGTTTCAGAGAATAAAAGTTCTCATGTTGAAGAAGTCATGTCTTCTCTGGAGATTCTCTTTTCCACTCAGATGGACTGCCCCCTTGTCTTTCAGCCCATTTTACATAAAACCAGATTTTGACCAATTTTGTTTTGTTTGGGCTATTTATGTACTTGTACAAGTATTTCCTCATAACTAAGGTCCTCCATGCCCCTTATTGGTTTTATAGCTGTACTTTGTACTTGTTCTAACTCCAGGGCACCTTTTCTAGGAACCCGTTGCCCAGAAATAAACTGCATATTTCAGTTAAATTTGCTATAATATTTAGTATAGTGGTAATACCACATCCTTGCCCTAGCAATCCATGACTTATTTGATACACGACAATATCTTGCTCACCTTAGAAGCTGCTTATTGACATGGTATGCTGTTAATAAAGTTACACTCGAATGAGCGTATGACTCGGATGAGTGCAATCTCACATTGCATTCTGACCAATGTTATTCAATGAGGGAGAACAGATCAGCTTTTTTCTCATTCAATTTCTGGATGAGCGAAAAGTTGCAGCACGGTGTGATTGTCAGTGAGAGACGTGTCACTCGCACCCATACAAGTCTATGGGTGCGAGTGAAACATCAGCCAATACTTGGTTGACATTCAATTGCAGTGCAATAATAACATCAGCTGACAATGGAGGAGATGGGGAGATTAATTCCTCCCTCTCCTCCGCAGTGCTCAACCTCCCCTCTGCAGCTGTGATCCGATCGCAGGATTGGGTCACAGTTGCATGACACTTGGCTTTTGCTGTCAGCACAGCAGGAGCCAAGAGTCATTAGCATATCACATTCGATGCACTCTCATCTGATGCCATACAATCATTTGAATTCAGCCTAAGTCTGAAAATTGCCTCTTCAGAAAGGAAGAGGACTTGAACTCTATAACCTGTGGAAAGTAGCAATCCTAAAAGTCAATATCAACCCTTTTAATGAGCCTTGCCATATGACTTAGGATATATACCAAGCCAGATTTATTAAGTCTGTGATCTACAAATACACTCAGATCCTTCTTTACACGTGATTCTCCTAGTTTTAGCCCCTCTGAAACATATGATTTCAGGTTTTTTTTACTACCCAGATGTATAGCAATACATTTATTCATATTTCATTTCATCTGCTAAATCAATGAACATATGTAAGTCAGCTTATATCTTTCAAGCATCTGCAATAGACTGTAATGGTGATTATTTTAATCTGTCCCATAGGATAATGTTATTATACAGGTATCAAGTTAATCTGTAGTTTGATAGCATTAGAAACGTGACTTACTACCCTACTGAGAGTGTAATAACCGGGAGAAAAAAAACTTTATTCCTCCCTGGAGCCGCTGACTTTCAGTAATGTAGGTGTGCGAGCATGGCTTGAGTTGCCTCTCACAGCACTCTGGGTAGTTGATGTATGTATGCCCAAGTACTATAACTTACAGACAGCCTAGCACTGCACCAGTGCAGAAACAGCTGTCAGTAAAAATGCTGGCATTTGCTTACAGCTGCTGCTTACAGCCTGCATAACTGAAAGCCGTTGGATTCCGGGAGAATCAAAGGGAACCTGTCACCACTTTTTTGGCGTATAAGCTGAGGTCACCACCACTGGGCTCTTATATACAGCATTCTATCATGCTGTATATAAGAGCCTAGGCCTCTGTGAGAACATAAAAAACACTTTATAATACTTACCTAACGGTCGCGCGGTTGGCCATATGGGCATCTCCGTTCTCCGGTGCCGCTGCCTCCTGTTTCGGCCATCTTCATCCTCTTTCTGAAGCCTGTGTGCATGACACGTCTACGTCATACACACTTGCCGGTACTGCGATCAAAACAGATCAAAGTGCGCCTGCTCAGGACCTGAATGCCGGTGAGTGTGGATGACGTCGGTCGCGTCATGCACCGCGGCTAGAGAAGGAGAACAAAGATGGCCAAAAGAGGCGGCGCCGGCACCGGACAACGGAGATGCCCATATGGCCAACCGCTCGACCGTTAGGTAAGTATTATAAAGTGTTTTTTATATTCTCACGGCGGCCTGGGCTCTTATATACAGCATGTTAGAATGCTGTATATAAGATCCTGGTGCTGGTGGCCACAGTTTATAGGCCAAAAAAGTGGTGACAGGTTCCCTGTAAAGTTCATCTTCTCCAAGCTGCCTAATTTTTAGTATGGTGATGTAGCACCTTCCTAACACTATTAAGATGCATATTAACTTCTATAACAGGTTCTGTTTAAGTAGCAAAAATAGTAGTCATTATCAATGTTTTATCATGAGTTACTGTTCTTAATACAAATTGTTATATTTTGATTAATTCTGTTTTAATTGCGTTAATAGTTTTTTTAGTATTTTATTTTATGTATTTTACTTACCATAATTTTTTTTATGAAGAGTGTATTTGTAATGTCTTAGAATATTTTTTACATATAACATTTTTTAAATGTAACAATTATCTTTTCATTTTTATTAATATAGGACTGCACCAAAAACACAGTTCACAGGATGCTCTGTGCATGAAAATAACAATGGTCAAGCAGCTTTTGAAAACCCAATGTATGACACTAATGCAAAATCGGTGGAAGGAAAAGCAGTACGATTTGACCCAAATTTGAACACAGTCTGCACAATGGTATAATGCTGGAAGACTTTTTTTCGCTTCAGAAAATTGGGAAGCTGACACGTAAAGCTGTGCACTACTTTGGTTCACCGCTACTATTAAAGCACATTTTTAAAAAAAAAAGAAAAACAAAATCATGGGGTCTTGGAGGAGAAACAAAATCTTTGGAGGATCCATACCGAAAAGAACTGAAACAACTCTTCGTGTGCAACATGGGAAGTTTTCCAGCATATCCATTGCACTCTATGAGTGCTTAATTACAATTTATTTTCTTTTTTTAAAAAAGGAGATTAATCTAAACGCGAAACTTTGCATTTATTGGAGGAGCATCCATTATCAGTATTTACTGTGCTTTATAAACTATATTAGAAGGTCTCGAACAACATAAAACAAGCAAACCAATATATGGTAGAAAATTGCTATAATCACTGGAGAAAATAAGATTAATTACAGGCATTAGGTATATTACATTTTCGTGCTTTGGCAACATTGAAGAAGGCCCTTGTTGATTTAAATGTTTTTGCATCGATTGTTTTTCTAAAGCCTATGAAATACAGGTATTATTTATTTTCTATCAATAGACCCAATGGAATAATAAAAGGATGGAAACATGTTTTATAAGTCCATCTGTAGCAAGCCACTGTATCGATGACAATGGGTGCTAGCCAGATCTTTCACCTTAATCTTTATGTATTTTCCCGGAAGTTTTTGTTTTCTACACTATATGACTCGCCATTAGTGAGCCTTGCTCATTGAATAATGTTAACTGAAATATCCCATGCTATGCATGTTATGGTTAACAATATATTTAAAGGGAACTTATTTTATGATGTCTAGATAATTAAATGATCCTGAATATCTTAATATGTATCTAATTCTACTTGGCTTCCTACCTTACTTGTCCCAACATTTGTAAAGAACATTGCCAAATTTGAAGGGTTATTCCTATCATTGAAGGTTAGAACATATCCACAGTAGAGGTGAAAACTTTCTAATTGATGCCAGCCACCACTGATCCCGGGGGTCTGAAATGTTGAGGCCAATGACCCTCTGGTTGTTTGCTGGACTGCTGGAGATAGCCAAGCATAAACCTTGACTTTCTCCGCCATTACAATGAAATTATTGGTTCCAGTCACCACTGATCCCTGGGCTATGAAATGTTGAGGCCAATGATCCTGTCGATGTTTGCTGGACTGCCGGAGATAGCCAAGCATAGACCTTGACTTTCTCCTCCAATACAATGAAATTATTGGTGCTCCCTGGGGTCTGAAATGTTGAGGCCAATGATCCTGCTGTTGTTTGCTGGACTGCTGGAGATAGCCAAACATAGAACTTGACTTTCTCCGTCAATACAATGAAATTATTGGTGCTCCCTGGGGTCTGAATTGTTTAGGCCAATGATCCTGCCATTGTTTGCTGGACTGCTGGAGATCGCCAAGCATAGAGCTTGACTTTCTCCGCCAATACAATGAAATTATTGGTTCCAGTCACCACTGATCCCTGGGGTCTGAAACGTTGAAGCTACTGCTCTCCTCATGGTTTATCGGACTGCTAGAAATAGTCAAGCATAGAGCTTCACCTTCTCCACCAATACAACGAAATTATCAGTGTTTCACATTCTCAGGATCGGTGGAGGCTCTACCAGCAGAACATTATCAACTGTCCTGTGGATATGTGATATATATATATATATATATATATATATATTTGAAACCAGAGGTTTACATACACATCTTAAAAGACACATCTGCATGTTATTCTGACTATCTGAGATGTCAAATGCCAGAATAATGAGAGAGAGAATGTTTTACGGCATTTTTATTACATTCTGCAAAGTCAAACATTCATATACACCAAGAGTACTATGCCTTTAACAAGATGGGACAGCCCATGTGATGATATCATGTCTTTGGAAGCTTCTGATAGGTTTATCGACAACATCTGAGTTAATTAGAGACACACCTGTGGATGTAATTTAATGCACACCTAAAACTCACGGCTTCTTTGTGTAGCATCATGGGAAAGTCCAAAGAAATCAGCCAAGATCTCAGGAAGAGAATAGTGGACTTGCAGAAGTCTGGTTCATCCTTGGGTCAGATAGTGAGAAAAACATGCAGATATGTCTTTTCAGATAGTGCAACTATGTGGTTTCAACTGTATATGCATATGAAGTGAATACATGTGGATGTGAAGCAGATGGTACTTGGGTTTGGTTTGTCTATTGCAAATGTACAATGGAGTATGGGAAGACTACGGGTTTTCAAAACTCTGCCCTTTTTTTAATCTAAAATGTTAAAAAATCTGGTTTATTCTGAAAATAAAAAAAAGAAAAAATCTGTAATAAGAATTTTTTAATAAATTGTTTTAATCCGTCGACTGGCATTCTCAGCAATCACTTCAAATTCGCATTGGAAATGTTGTTATTTTTCCTTTTGAGGTGCGGGGCATTGAGTTACTACTGACCAGTTCTATCAGTCGGTTATGGTATATCATTACTGACCAGTTATAGCGTGTCAAATATTTATTTTAAACCAAAGAGGGTTAATTGCGGTGAAGTGCAAAGTGATATTCAGACTGGTTTGCAGTTTTGTGCATGTTGCGGTGTCATTTTTCACCTTAGACATGTAAGGCAGCTCTCTTTAGCATATTTTAGCATGGTCTGAAATATGATTTGGATTGCATTTCAATTATTCGTTACTAACCTAAAATTGCTTCATAATGGATTTAAAGAGCATTTCTTTTATGACAAATGTACTAATATATTTTATATTTGATATTTTATTCCAATCATACCTCAAGATAAAGCACAGAAGTTGTTATGGAATTGGAAACAATTCCAATCGTATCTACTTCTGTTCACTTCAATAGATTTGAGCTGTAATTCTAGATGCAACCCATGAACTAGAGAAGTCTTATTTTTAACTAAATAAAACACTTATTTTTTTCCCTAATCCCAGACAATCCCTTTAAGGTCTTTTTAGGCTAATTTCACATTTGTGTAAAGGCTTCATCGTAAATTTCATCAAAAAGTTTTTTGCGGAAAAATGGCAGACTCCATGATTAAAACCGGATGGAACCTATTAAATTGAATAGGCCCCATTGGTGATGGATCTATGGCTGGTCTAAATTTCACTTTATCAATCCAGTGGCACATGAGACAGTCTAATATTAGTGTTAAGCGAGTAGTTAACTATTCGTACTGGCTATGTTGTTAGCGAGTACTGTCCTCTACTTGCATATTCATTCCGAGTAGCAGGCGCAATTCAAGTCAATGGGAAATACTCACTAAGTAGCAATTAACCCGAAAGAGATACTTTTCGTGCAAGTAGCGAATAGTACGGCTTTCAGGTTACTCGCTACTTAACGAGTATTTCCCATTGACTTACATTATGCCCGCTACTCGTAATGAATATGCAAGTAGCGGACAGAACTCGCTAACAGCATAGCAAGTATGAATAGTCAACTACTCGCTCAACACTATCTCATATGTATCCGAATTAGCCTACATAGCCACAACTGTTGACAATGCTCAATATCTCCCATACTGAGTTATATAATTCCCATGGGAAACAAAAAAAAAGTAGAGGGTTGAAAGCATCTGTTTAAGAAGAAGGTTGACACTTTCAAACTCATTCATATGTTAAAATACTAAAGACAATTATTTTCAATCAAATTTCCATCTTCCCTCCTATGGACAATATTGATCTTGTGATTAATGTTTTTATTCGACTAGACTTGCTATTTGATCAATATCATGGTTAGATAATCCCAAATATATGACTACTACCCTTCAGCATTGAATTTGGATTAGAGATAAGAAACAAAACTACAGAAATATGTGATTGATGTACATGTATTCTAAAGGATACATGATCATCAAATGTATACCTAGTTTCGAGTGGTGCATACAACTAAAACAAGAAGCTATATAAATTGAAATAAATCTATATTTTCATAGTGCACATCTTTCACAATACATAGATAGAGGGTATGAGAAACATCTCATTTATGGAATGGAACAATTCCATCTTGAAAAAGAAGAAAACACCTTCAATCTTTATTGTACAAAAATATTTCATAAAAATTCTAAAAAACAAACCATACTAAGATTTAGAAAAAAAAATGACCTGTCTAGTTTAAAAAGTGCTAGTAGATGGACAAATGAGGGTGAACACCCATAGCAGGTGAGAAGCTGAGTAACAATATAGGGGAGCCCAGGTGCATGCAGCAACCATAAATGATGTATAATTTGCCCTGCACAATAGAAAAGGAATCAAAATCTAATCTGTCACCACACGATAGGATTATACTCTCACAAAACTACACAATGTATAGCAGAGCAGCAAAAGATTAATAAATAAAATCCAGCTGCTTACCCATGGGATGTTGACCCCCCCCCCCCTACAGCTCCACACATTGCTATAGCCTTTTCCGACGCGTGTTTCGCTTGTTGAGTACTTGTTTCTTCAGTGAAGGCACGTAAATAGAGCAGTTTTTTCAGTATAGTCCTAATATAAAAATGTCCAGTATTTTATGAAAACATGCCAGTTAAATAAAATGTAGACAATTGCTATCTTTTCTTGATATATTTAGGTGGGTAATTGAGTCCTTAAAAAAAATTCAATTTTGTTTTGTAACTATTATAATTGAAGGAGAAACAGTTAATTATAAGAGAGAGAGAGAGAGACATATCAATCACTTGCAGCATTAATGAGAGAAACCAGCAGTGGATGAGGCCAAACTAGTCTCGTCTCCATTTACTGTCCACCCCCAGATCTTTAAAGTATATTATCTCTGAAATGTTGGAGGATCTAAGACAAGATTGTACCTGGCTACAATCATTCTACCAGGCTCTAATTCATGCTTCCCCTGGTTTGGGCAACATGAAAAAGGTGACAATTTCCTTGTAAGGGTTATTCTTATAATCAAGATGAAATAGGTCTACAAACTTACAATAATATGAAGATGAAAGTGATGTTGGATGATGGAGGTCTCCAACTTGTGGTTCATTGGATGTTAAGTAACTTTAAGGGCATGATAAATGTAATTTTTCAAAAGCTGTCAGGTCACAAGTAGAAGACTACTACTCAAGATGATAAATAGTCCTGACATCTCCCTCATCTAGCTTCTAGATCCTAGTATAAAAGTTTTAACTTGTTCCCCACCATCTCAAGGTTCATCCCACTCCATCTAGACTAGAGCTCCCCAGTGGTATATGATCGACAGTGCAACTTGAGAACAAATATCTATCACATGTAATGTGAAGTCCTCACAATGACAGGTTTCAACAACTACCGTATGTAAATTTTACAAAATATCTCTATCTACATAGGTATAAGATATGTGCAAATACATAGAAGTTACTTTGCTTTCCTATGTGGCTGGGTGGACTGATGGAAACCAAAATTAATGTGACTTGGTTGAAATTGCTGCCAAAAATGATTTTGCATGCTTAGAACTATAGCTGTTAAAAAATTAATCTGATTTTATTGGATAGGACATTTTCGAGAACTGGTACAGCTGAAGAAAATATCTAATGTGAAGAGTTGAAGATTAGTATGTAAAGGATTTTAATCTTAGATTATTGGGAGAACTTAAAGCATGACTAGGCTGTTAAACAAGGGTGTAAAGGAGAAATAAAGAAGTGTAACACTGTTGTGAGCTTTTCAGAGAAATTTAGCAGAATAAGCAAGTCTTCCTTGCCCACTACTATCTTCTTCCATTGGCATTGCTGTCTATTGCCTTTCTGCAACCATTGCAGGTGTAAAATTTGTCTATAAAAAGGACACAAATTGGTTCCAACTTAGCTTTTGCCTATTCTGCAAAACAAGTAGGTGGGAAGGTACACTGTACTGCTTGACATTGTCAAGTGTGCGCCAAGCGGGGGATCTTTATTTCAACAGCCATTTGATGCTAAAAAACTTTTTTTAGGCCATGGTCTCACTAAGGCCGAAGTCACACTTGCGAGTGCCTCACACGTATCTTGCACGAGTCTCACATTGCATCACGCAGCACAGCTGCACACTCTCCTGACAGGTGCGGATAGGTTGCATGTATCTCTGTGCAGCTGAGATGCTCCAGTCTGGAGAGTGTCAGGCCGCGCCTGGTGATGCAATGCAAAATTCGCTTGAGTTACAAGCGAGGCACTTGCAAGTTTGACTCTGGCCTAATGTTGGTTCTCTCATGTGAGAGAATAAGATCAATTATGGTAATGGCACTCCAATAAAACTCAAATTCGAGTGTCAGCTTAGCTTCATCTGTTTCTCTCGCATGAGAGCCATTGTCAGGAGAAGATGAAGAACAAAACTTCTCCATCTTGTCCATCTGAGTGAGTCAGTGAAAATCGGACTGTATGGAGATGACATCCGAGTGCAGTCCAATGAATTCATAGCACACATAGACTAGAATCGGTGTGTCCAGCTCGGCATCGCCATGACAAAAAAAAATTATTAACACTGCCCTATAATATAACATTTGGCTGACTAGTATCTGATAAAACATTGGATAGTAACCATCCAAGTTATACGGTGGTGTGAGCGAGCCCCAAGCCACCTAATATTGTTTCTTGCATTGACTCACTGGTTCTTAGATAAAAGTTTTATTTTGGGTGTTTGTATACAATTATTAATTGTTCCTTCCACTGAAAGACAATCTTCAAAGTGGTAACCAAAGTTCTGATAGTTACTATGAAAATGCTACGTGATGGACTTTTCGTTCTTACATTGAAATATACAGCTCAGCTTCTTCTATATTTAGAGCTAAACAATTGATCAATATTAGTGAGCATTATAGACATTTGCTTGGTGTACTACACCGCTGCATTGTGTCTGCCATGGTAACAGGTGAGTTTTAATGATTTTATAGAGAGCTTTTGGAATAGTTTTTTGCCTACAGATTTCATTACAGGACACAAATTGTATGTTTTCTGTGAGCTTATCCTGCCAGGTTTTATATTGGGATTAATATTGTAACCCTGTGATATCATCTTCATCTAGGAAGACTATTATGAAGATTATTTTTATTGTCAATAGACCTTTTATTTAGTTTCACCAGCATCTATCAAGAAATATTCTATGGATGCAAAAAAAGAGCCCATATGAGCATGTTAATATATAGAGTATTTTGGGATATTTTTCTTATATCTTGTATTTTATACATTTATATACCTAATTTTGCTTTGGAGTAGAGTTGAGTAAAACCAAGGTTCATTTTTCAAACCAAACACCAACTTTAAAAAATCAGTGCTGGGGTTCGGAGTTAGGGTGCGAACTTAACTTGCATGAGAAACGCTGTGCTCAGGTACGCTTGGTGCTCAGCCCTGTGTGAGCCGCTTGCAGTGTTTGAACGGCTCGCACTGAGGGTAACAACAGAGTGATCGGATATAGTATGAAACAAAAAAAAATAGAGAAAACCTGCCCACCCTCCCCTGGAAGTGATATGCTTATGACTGGCTGCATGTGGGCGGACACTAAAACTGCTAATCAGTGATTCCGAACCTCTTTGGGCCAAGTTTGGTTTGGATCATTCGCTGCCAGCGAACCGAACCTCCAAAGGTTTGCTCATCTCTACTTTGGAGTCCAGTGGATGTTCTTCTCGGTGGTTTGGTTATCTCTCTATACCCAATCATACATAGAAAGCTGTCTGTCACTCAATAGGACCCTCCACTGGACTCCTAACCAAAGAAAGAACAGGAATGGGAATGAATAAAATAAATTAGTGAGAATATCTGCCGCTATGCTCTGCCCCTTTGGCCCTTTTACATATTGCTTGGAGGTCAGACACCGTGTTCATTTATAATGAAAGAATCTTGTTATGATTACATTTTTTTTAACTTTGTTCATACTAGAAAATGCATCCAAGTAAAAGCAAGCTAATGAGAGTTAGTCCCAGAGGTCTTGCATTCTCAAGATGCGATATGTAAAAAAAATCATTACTGGTTATTATTGCTTCTAACCTTTAAAGAAATGTCTGGTCTAAATCAAATAGTCTGCACTCACTCTATGTCACTCTATGTGACTGCAGACTTGTGAATCCTGTGTCTGTCCGCTGTGAAGATTCCCTGTGCCAGAGCCGGGGACGGCAGTATGCATATTCTTGGCCACCGACTAGATTGGTGCAGCCTCACTCAATGCAACTTTATTGTTGATTGTGAACTTGTGGATTTAGACTAGATAACCCCTTTAAGGCATCATTCAGACAAATGTTATTCACATACATGTTCTATTTATGGCTTTCAAGGATGGGTCCTGTACCCCTTATAATCTATGGTGCTAATCACAAGTCTGTGATTTTGTGTGGACATACAATCTGTTTCTGATTGGAGTCAAGGATCAAAATCCCACATATAAGCCTATGAGTCAAAGAAATACATGGACAATACATGGATGGCATCAGTGCCGGATTACCAACTTAGCATAGTAAGCACAAGCCTACGTGCCCACTTATTTTGGTGGCCTCGTGCAATGGATGAAAAATATTATAAATTTGATATTAAAGCATATTTCCAATCAGTGTGACAACCCGACCGGCACAATGTGGACCAGTTGTAGCAATGAAGCTCAGATGTGAACATTTCAGCAAGCGGCAGTAAAATTGTTTCAGCTGTTGTCAGGTATATAAAAAAATTCATGAGTAGTAGAGGAGGGGCGTCTATGCGTTCAGGCGTGGCAACTGTATGATTGGCCATACTGAGGAGTGAAAGTGGAGGAGCAGTAAGTGGTTATGCGTTTTCAACGACTTTAGATAATTATAGAACATTCATAGACAGAACCTTTGGGAACACAGATGAGTACTTATAGGTCTACACCCAAGTTCGATGTCACTGTCATGATGAAGTACCTTTGAATGCCGGCATTCACAGACCATCAGCATTTCTGCTGTTCAGTGGGATGCTAAAGCATTGCTCTAAACAGCAGAAGCAATCAGGTAATGCAGGCTTCATGTCCCTCAAGGGGACTAGTAAAATCAATAAAAAAATAAGTTTTAAAAAATATATAAAAAAAATCCAAAAAGTTCAAATCACCCCCATTTTGCCCCATTAAAAGTAAACCAATAATGAAAAAATACACATTTGGTTTTGCCGCTTTCAGAAATGTCTGATTCATAAAAATATAAAATCAATTAAGCTGACTTATAAAGGGCCTAGAGAGAAAAAAAAAATAAAAATTCCAGAATTACGTTTTTTTGTTGCTGCAACACTGCATTAAAATGCAATAACAGACAATCGAAACATTGCATCTACGCCAAAATAATATAATTAAAAATGATATCTCAAGACGCAAAAATTAAGCACTCAGCCCCAGATACAAAGAAATGAGAACTCTATGAGTCTCAGAAAATGGCAACAGAAGCACAACTCTTTTTTTTTGACAAATTTCATAATTTTTTTTTCACCATTTAGATAAAGTAAAACTATACATATATGGTACTTACAAACACGCACTGACCTGGGGAATCATATTGCCAGGTCAGTTTTACCATATAATGAACATGGTAAATTAAAAAAACTCCAAACCAACGGTGGAATTGCATTTTTTTTGCAATTTATCCTCACAGATTTTTTTGCCGAGTTTCCGGTACAATATATCCCAGAATGAAGGGTGTCATTCAAAAGTAAAACTTATCCAGCAAAAAAACAATCCCTTAAATGGCTCCATTGACTTGAAAAAAAAAATGTTTCTTTGAAAAAATAAAAAATGGAAAATCGCCTAGGGGTAAAGGGGTTAACATTGTTGCTAGTAAATGGCTAACGATCTGCACAAAGTGTAATGCTGCACTGATTGGCATCGATATAAAGTCCTTGTGCTGTCCTTCATTGTAATGGAAAAGATTACATTTTCAAGGTAATGATTTATTTTTTCATATATGAAATCACTGATAAAACTGATGCTTAACTCTGTAACATTGACCAAAAATCGGATGAAAAACACTGATGATCATTTTTTGAAAAAGTGAAAAAAAACACAGAAATCTGAATGAGGACTAAAGGGGTTTTCCGACCTCAACTTTTTTTTCTAAATAATGGTGGCCATGCTCAAAATAATAAAATCATCTGTTACTTATCCTCCCAGCATTGGGTCTCTACATCCATTCCAAGGATTGTGTGCAGGCTGCAGCGGTTATGTCCAATCAATTAATCAACCAATCACAGGGCTCAGAGCCTTTACTCATATCTGCTGATTGATTGATATCCCCTTGGAATTACTTTATAATTGCCGGTGAAACCTCAAGGCGAATTGAAAAAAAAAATAATTTTCCCTAATAAATATAGGATATATATATATATATATATATATATATATATATATATATATATATATATATATATGTATATATATATATATATATATATATATATATATATATATATAGTGATGCTCAAAGTCTTGGCTATCTTCAAATTGATTTACAAACTAAAGTATTTCCCCCAGAAGATGATTACAATTACACATGTTTTATTATACACATTTATTTTCCTTGTGTGTATTGGAAAAATGGAAGAAAAGAGCAAAAAGGCAAATTAGACATAATTTCACACAAAACCCCCAAAATAGGCTAAACAAGAAGGTTGGCACCTTTCCAAAATTGTGGGGAAACTTTGTGTCAAGCATGCTCATTCAAACTCACATGTGGCAAATAACAGGTATGGGCAATATGAAATTCTCACCTGAAATCAGATAAAAAGGGGAGAAGCTGCCTCAATCTTTGCATTGTGTGTCTATGTGTGCCACACTAAGCTTTGAAACAGAAAGAGGAGAAGAGCTGTCTGAGGACTTAAGAACCACAGTTATTGAACAATATCAACAATGTCAAGGTTAGAAGTCCATCTATAGAGATTTTGATGTCCCTTTGTCCATGATGCTCAACATAATCAAGAAGTTTACAACCCATAACACTGCAGCTTATCTCCCTGGACATGGACTTCAGGGTAAAATTAATAATAGATTGAAACACAGAAGAGTCCGAATCGCGGATAAGCAGCTCCAATCAAGTTAAAAAAAATTCAAGCTGTCCTGCAGGCTTAGGGTACATTAGTGTATATATGAGCTATTTGTCGACATTTGAATGAAATAAAACATTATGGCAGGAGACCCAGGGGGACCCCACTTCAGATACAGAGACATAAAAAAAGCTAGACTTCAGTTTACCAAAATGTATGTGAGTAACCAAAACCCTTCAGGGAAAGTGTCTTGTGAGTAGATGAGACCAAGATTTTTAAGAAAGCACATCATTCTACTGTTTACCAAAAAATAGAATAAGGCCAACAAAGAAAATAGCCCAGTACCTACCGTAAAATATGATGGACGTTCAAAGATGTTCTGGGGTTGTTCTGCTGCTTCTGGCAGTGGGTGCCTTGATTGTGTGCAAGGCATCATGAAATCTGAAGATTACGAAATATTGTGGTTCTCAATGTAGTGCATAGTGTCAGAAAGCATTGTTTGTGTTCCTCCAGAAGGACAATACCCCAAAAATTACCTCAAGAAGCTGCTAGAAATGTATGGAAAAAAAGCACTGGAGAGTTCTTCAGTGACAGCAATGAGTCTGGATTTATTTTTTTTGTACATCAATGGAGAGATCTTAAAATTGCTGTTGGGAGAAGGCACCCTATAAATATGAGACCTGAAGCAGTTTGCAAGAGTGGTCTAAAATTCCAGTTGAAAGGAGCAAGTCAATGGTTATAGCAAGCAAATGATGGCAGCCATTTTTTTCGAAGGGTGTGCAACCACATATTGAGTTGAGGGTGCCACCAAATTTGTCCAGCCAATTTTGGGGGTTTGGGGTGAAATTATGTTCACCTTGCCTTTTTTCCTCTTTTTTTGTGTTTTCCCAATACACGCAAAATAATGTGATTAACAAAATGTGTAATTGCAATAATTCTCTGGGAGAAATACTTAATTTTCTTGAACAATTTCACAACTTCAGGGGCCCAACACTTTCAGCCATGACTATATACAGTATATATATATATATATATATATATATATATATATATATATAAAAAGAGAGATATATATATAGTATCTATGCACATATATACATATATATATTTATATTCTGTATATATTTAAACATTCGAAATATGATACATTTACAGCATTTTAAAACATGACTAAATAACTGGAAAAGTGAAGGAAATGTATTTCCTGCGCAAAATAAAATATGACACAAAGGCAAAAATTCATGATATGATATTATTAATTAAGGTGAAGTTAAAGAACTTGGATATCTATGAAACTATAGCCAATGTTATAGAACATTTAAGCACAGAAAAGCATACAATTTATAAATACATCAATTCCATTGCCCCTCTCCTGAGAAGTGATGACGAAACACGCGTTGGGGCCATGGGGACGCTGACATCAAGGTATGTGCACTAGACACTGTCACAGGACTTCTTTGCTTGGTATTTTTCTCCCTCCAGACATATATAGTGTGGTCAAGTCTTCTTGCAGACCGTACCTTAGGATGTTTCTATACAGATTCCAGATAGTCTAAGAAAATAATTAACCTGTCATACCCTACATAGGTAAAACCCTGTCTCTAAATTTTGTTTCACTATATCTGAATTTTTTATACATTGTTGGTACTTTATTCAATAACCATTATTGTTTTTACATTATAATTGTCACCCTATCCTTTTCTCTTGAGGCCAGCCCCCAATTTGTTTGAGGATATTGAGATTTATATTAATTTATTAGTGACATAGTGAATCTTTGAGATTTTTAATGATAAGAGTGTGAATGAGGCAGGAAAATAAAAAGACAATGTATAGTGTTTCTTATTTCTTTTGTTTTTAGATCTGATATGAAAGATCTCAAAATCTTCCTCTTTAAGAAAGTACTTTTTTTTTTATTTTCATACTTTTAGGTGATTTTTTTTATGGGAAGGGGTAGATTGTTTATTTCCCCCAAAGATATATTTATATTATAAATTATATACTATGAGAAAAGTAGATAAATAAGTTAAAGATTATGAAAACATTGAAGTTTTCATTTTTGTATAGAAAATCTAATAAATGATATTTATTGAATGGTTTTGCACAAAGGTACTTGGAGTCACACTATTTCTGAAAAGCCAACCATTGAATTTTCAATTATGATTACTACTTAGGCTGGTTTTACATAGCCATCCTATAGCTGCAGGTAATATCATTACAGTGCCTACAGCCCTGACTTCTCCGGTACTGACATTAGGCTCCCATAGAAACATGTGTTGATCTGAGCTTGGTTCAGTAGGTGTCTGGAGGTTGCCACTGTATTGTTCGGATTCTATGATGCAACCATATTAAAGCTGAGCGAAATCAGCTTAAGGGAATGTATTGACTTTGACAGCTGCTTCGTAGATGATATACCCTGAAGTCAGTTTTCCCATACTGGAGTTTCTTAAAGTGTGAAAAAATATTCTGACTATTTTTCTGCAATACATATCTCCTATTTTTCTCAATATAAGTTTTTTTTTTTCAAAAGGATTAGAGTTATATTTAGGTGTTAAAATAAGGCTTTAGTCAGGTAAAGTGAAAAAATCCCAGTCTTTATGGGTCGAAACAATGATGGATATTTATTAAAACTAGTGTGGGGAAAAGTAAAGCTTTTGATAGAAGCAGCCAACCATATCCAACTTTTATATTCAAGAAGCCCTTTGGAAAATAAAAGCAGCACAGTAATAGGGAATAGGGAGAGTTCAGAAGTCGGTACAGTCAGGATGGTAATATAATACACTGCTTCTTTTACTTTCCAAATTTATAGATTTAGCCTTTCTTAAACTAGCGCATAGAAAAGACTCTAAAATTGAGAAACATCAAAAAGGAAAAAATAGTCCAGCTAGGAATCCATTGAATATGTTTAAAAAAATAACTTTTATTCCTGAATTAAAAAACAGGCTGATACACAGGCAATTTAATACTGACTACTTTGATGACTAATTGTACAGACAATGTGTTTCGGCACTCTGTTACCTTTCCTGGGTCTCAACAGAGTGTGAGTGCCAAAACGCGTTGTCTGTACAATCAGT
This sequence comes from Anomaloglossus baeobatrachus, assembly GCF_048569485.1. Lineage (NCBI taxonomy): Eukaryota > Metazoa > Chordata > Amphibia > Anura > Aromobatidae > Anomaloglossus > Anomaloglossus baeobatrachus. The sequence continues at coordinate 60,468,007 of NC_134358.1, forward strand.
CATCTAAGTAGTCAGTATTAAATTGCTTGTGTATCAGCCTGTTTTTTAATTCAGGAATAAAAGTTATTTTTTATCATATTCAATAGATTCCTAGTTGGACTATTTTTTCATTTTTGGTTGGTCGATGCTCTATGGTTGACCTTGAGTCCTGCTTGGATCCTGGATGTTAACGTGGGATACTTATTCTGGCAACCTTTAGACTGGTGATTGGTTCTCAAACCCCTCTTTTTTTTGTATTTTATAATTTAGAAAGTTTACATTTTAAACCCCTTCAAGTTTGAAAAATTATCCACTGTCTGTTGGATAGGGGATATTTTTTAGATTGCTGGGCGTAACTACACTAAGACCCCTGACAAACCTGAGAATCATAGCTCTATAAAACCCTGCATGAGTAGATCGAAGGTCAATTTTGCGCAATGCTGCTCTGTTCATTCTAATATAATTGCTAGAAATCAATCAAGCTCTGTGTTTTGCCTTCTCTGGCACGCTGAATAAGAATGAATGGAGTAGCAGTCAACAGAATCAACCTACGCGACATTCACATGGGGCTCTCAGGAACATTAGACCTCTGTTAATTGGAAATGTATTCCCTATCATAAGGATAATAAAAAAAACTTTTAAACTTGGGAATACCTCTTTAAGTCTTAGGGTAATGCTCACACAAGAGTATGACTCACACAAGTGTAGAGTTGGAAATCTCGCATTGCACTCGGACCAATGTTATTCAATGAGGGAAAGCAGATGGTCAGATTTTTCTCATCCAGATTCTGGATAAGCGAAAAGTCACAGCATGCTGTGATAGTCAGTGAGAGACGTGTCTCTCGCACCCTCACAAGGCTATGGGTGTGAGTGAAACATCGCACTGCATTCAAGTGCAGTGCGATAATAGCATCAGCTGACAATGGAGGAGATGGGTAGATTAATCCCTTCCTCTCCTCCTGAGCTCCCACCCTGTCCTCCGCAGCTGTGATCAGATCACAGGATCTGACCAGAGTTGCATGAAAGTCAGCTCACGCCCGCAACAGAGTGGGATCCAAGGGTCATTAACTTGGAATTAAAAAAAAAATAGCTCATTAAGTGTCAAGTAGTTTGTTTGCTAATATCTTTGAAACGGACAGGTGAAATTTAAGAATATGAAAAAAATGCTTTATTGTATTCTGCAGCCCCTATTACTTCATGTGTCCAGATCAACATGAAAAATTTGGTGGGAGGTCTTCTTTAACTCTTATCAAAACAAAACCCATTATAAAGGTTTTGAGTTACACTTTTCTTCTGCATCGAGATATCTTTCTCATTGCGAGACCGTTGAGATTTTAAGAAAGGTTTTATCAGTATTTATAAATCTATGGCAGGGACTTTGTAATTAAATTATATTAGAAAAGGATTAGATTATGACTCATGATGAGCCAGTGTGTTCCTCACTGCTGGATACTCAATCGAGTATCATGGTGCTCAATATGCTCGATTTCCCGGCCGGTACATATCTCTCAATTGTCTGGAAGCCCCTTACTGGGGGGGGGGGGAGAGAGAGAGATAGAGAAAAAGAGAGGGAGAGATAGCTTAAATGGTCCTCCTGTTGGGGAGTTCCAGAAAATGCTTGAGTTTCCCATTGACTTCTATTATACTCTGCACTAAAGTCGAGCCCATCCAAGCATCTGACCTGCCTAATTCGCGTAACGAGCACTTCATCACCAATTATAACGTTGAATATGCATTTAGGATTAAAATATATTTTAGTTTCTGACTACCTCTTCAATGACAACAATTAGTGTAATTTTATCCCTTTATATACTTCCACATATGATACGCTGTATCTATCTATCTATGTATCTATATATCTATCTATCTATTGTCTACAGAAATTGAAATATAGGTTGTATAAGGCCTAGGACACACGGCGAGAAAAATGGAGCGAGTGGAATATGATAAAAAAATCCCATTCCACTTGGACCAATATTTCTCCATGGGGCAGCTCCCATGAGCGATTTTTTTTCTCAGCCCTAATCGGACCGAGAAAACAGTCGCTGCCTGCTGTGAGTGCAATGCGAGCTTGTTTCACTCACGCCCATTCAATTCTATGGGGCGAGAGAAACATCGCATTACTCTTGCATTACACCGGTGTAACACGAGAGCAGTGCGATTCTCGCATCAGCCAGCAATGGAGGAGATAGGGAGATAAATTTCTCCCTCTCCTCTGCAGCGCCGGGCCTCCCTTCTGCAACTGTGGCCTGATCACACGATCGGACCTCAGTCGCATAACACTCGCATGATACTCGGCTCCCGCTGTGCTGCCTCAGCCTAAAGGTGGATTTACGCCACCAGACTTGTGGCATTAAACAACTACTGATCTGTATTTTATTTACTGATAACGGTAATAAAATAGCTTACTCAGACAGGCTGCACTTAAAAATGTGCACTGAGTAATGTGCTAAAGAAGATTGTTTAGTAACATTGTTCTTGGCAGCACAAGTTCTGTTTAATTAATATATTGCAAAACCAAGAGTGGTGCATTTATGTGGTAAAACGAACTTTTTGCTCATACAATCAATCACCGGATCGTTTGCACCAACGAAAAGATCGGTTCACCAGAAAATGTACCATGAACCAAGATAACAATGCACCAGTGAAATCTCCTATGTTTGTGTACAGGGTACAAATCCTTTTCAAGTCAAACAGTCTAACTGATGACCTAAAGAATGAATGGTGTACATAGCAATGTCCAAGAATTGTATTTTAATGAGAAGCCCTTGAGATATTTGGAATTGTAGATTTATCATATTTTATAAATTATGGAATAGTTCCCAAATGTTGTATTAAGTTAAAAAAAAAATAAAACTGTATATAAATATATATATATATATATATATATATATATATATATATATATATATATATATATATATATATATATATATATATATATTTATATATATATATATATATATATATATTTATATATTTACCATTATTTTATTTTTTTCCCCAAACATATGAAACCATCTTGAGTGAAATGTCAATATCCCTACATGCCTGATAATCACAATTCAAAATAATTAAAAGCATTTTTTAGGGTTAATGTGGGTAATTAATATATACAGTACGAATTATGAATAAATAATACATTTTCTATTAAATTCTAAATAATTACTATTACATAAGTTAATAATAAAATATTCAATTTATTGTCTCTTTATATTTTTAGTAAATGATTCAATCATCATTTCAAGTAAAAAAAAATACAATTTATAATTACACATTTTAGGAAAATAAATTAAATTTAAGGTTTTTTAACCACTACTTTTTTTACAGTTAAAAAAAAAATCATGAAAAAATTCAACATTTTTCTATTTACAAAATGGCAAATAATTTAACTATCAAAGAGGTTGGGGTTAAATATATTGACTAAAATATAAAAACTAAGCATACAGTATTTATTTATAAAGGTTTATCACCACAATCTTATTTGTACACAGAGGTTTTATAGCAAAGAACGCAAATATTACAGATATATCTTCCTAGTTTTTCATAATTATTTCTGCAATGTAAATGAAGCTTCATTCTGTAAAATATTTTTTTTTATTTTTTTATTTTTTAAGCTTATTTAATAAAACAAAGGAAAATATTTACAGATATGTAATTTAGCCAAATCAAAATTAATATTTGCCTTTTTTTCTTGTTATGTTCTAATTTAAGATTTAAGAAAACAACAATATCTGGAGAAACACTGGTTGTCTATTTGTAGGATTCAGATTTTCTTGTGATATCACGTTATTAAATAATTCAAAATTAGAATTTTTTTTCTGTCATAGGTTTTATATATTTTTTTTTCCTTTTCCTGAAGATATACCTTATCTACAAAAATGTAAAAACATTTACTTAAAAACAGAGTGCCTATCAGGATAATGGGTTGCATCCTCAACAATGCTGCTTCTGTTTCAGAAAATGTTGCATTCCCCTTTATTTGATAACTCGAGCACCTGTTTCCTTGGGATTTTCCTTCAAAAGTTGCTATTTATTTCATAGAATGACTGCAATAAATATAAGTATTCACAATTAAAAAATAAATAAAAATAAAAAAAGAAGAAAAAAGTTTCGAAAAATGACAAATATGTTTCCTTGACATCTGGCTACTCCTCTTATATCAATGCATACACTTTTGTAAAGAAATATATTTTTATGAAAACAATACATTTGTAAAGTTATGATGTAAATTTTCAGTGCAATGTATACAAAATAAAATTAATAATTCATTTTAAGTGTTTTTCTTTTCCGTTCCATGGTATGGTAATTATTGTAAAATAATTAATAATTTTATTTTTATATTTTTTTACAGCTGCTCCACCTGTATTGTCCACAGGTCAAGTATAATTAAGCTGAATTTCTATAGAAAGTGTTAATCAATATAGTTGACAGCTATGGATGAGCAAATATGTTTAAGTGGAATTACTATTATTATTATTATTATTATTATTATTATTATTATTATTATATTTATTGTTATTATTTATTATTATAGCACCATTATTCCATAGCGCTTTACAAGTGAAAAAGGGTATACATAAAAACTAGTACAACAATAATTAACAGTACAAAACAATTAAATTCTACTTGAATATTATCAAAATCCAAATTCACCAAAGTTAGATTTTTTTGTAATTTGATTCTACATGTATTCATCAAAACGATGGCCTTTGAATGCCATTTTGCTGAAATGTAAGGAGCCATTAAAAGGTTAAAATAAAAAAAATTATTAGGCTCATCCTACCAATGACCTCCCCTCTACTCTCTTTCATCAGTCTGTCCCTCTTTCTATCATGGCTAAAAAGGGTGACTCCTCGGACCTCTCTACGCTTGTCTGGGACTTCAAGCTCCAATGAGGTCCGGAACAGACCTGTGCATGTGCTTATAAAGTCAAAATGCACGTCAAGATGTCTTGTCCGTGCAATCTCATCCTAGGCAGGGTCTTCTACCTCTGATGAGGCAAAAAAGCTTAATAAGGGACATTCAATCCATGGAAAAAAAATTCTATATGAGTCAAGTTTCCAAGGAAAATATGAGCGAATTGACAGATTTAAATTTTGGGTGACCCACTTATCTCTTGTGACACTCACTTCGAATACAGAATGTGGAAGTATTGTTAGCCAAAAGTGCCCTGACAATGGGAGATTATCAGTATCACCATCCATGACAACTTCATGACGCACATCCTGCATTGTTAGTGACGTTGTTGCGTGTGACACCAACGAACGGCCGTTAACGATCAAAAATACTCACCTTATCATTGATCGTTGACATGTTCATTTTCAAAAAAATCACTGATTGTTGAGGACGCAGGTTGTTCGTCGTTCCTGAGGCAGCACACATCGCTACGTGTGACACCTCGGGAATGATGAACTACAGCTTACCTGCAGCCGCTGGCAATGAGGAAGGAAGGAGGTGGGCGGAATGTTACGGCCACTCATCTCTGCCCCTCCGGTTCTATTGGGCAGCCGCTTAGTGGCGCCGCTATGACGCCGCACGAACCACCCCCTTAGAAAGGAGGTGGTTCGCTGACCACAGCGACGTCGTTAGGCAGGTAAGTCCGTGTGACGACTCCTAATGATTTTGTGCGCCACGGGCAGCGATTTGCCCGTGATGCACAAACGATGGGGGCGGGTGCTTTCACCAGTGATATCGCAAGCGATATCGCTGAGTGCAAAGCCCCCTTTACTCTATACACGCAAGGACTGATAGCGTGTGCTACAAGGGCACATAGACTCCAGAGTCATGAAACATCTATGTCTTTTACTAAAGAGTATTTTTTTTAGTAGTTGGACAAACATCTTCATATTGATTACTGATTACATCCTTAAAGAAACTCAAAAACTAACAAAAAAAGATGTACGGTATGTAGCCCTTAAAGGCATCACGTACCATAACAGCAACTTACGCTGTCATACTCTCTATCTTTAAATACTTAGATTTTTGGACTCCTGCTTCCAGCTGTAGCTAAACTAATTTTCCCACAAAAAAGAGTGAGGCATCACAGTTTTGTTGCAGTGTTCTTTATGATTTTTTTGGGGAGAAAATTAAAAGACCATTTGTGTTGGGTTGAGATTCTTTCATATGAAGTGTTATGTATGATGGAGTTTCATGAGAAGCATGTGTGAGCTATTTCTAAAGGAGTTCTGAGTTAACCCTGAATACTTGTCTAGCCCTAATCACCGTGATATAGCTTTCCCTCTAAAAAGAGCAGTATCTCTATATTCCTCAACAAAAATTACCCTCCAGAGTCTATAATAATAATAATCTTTATTTCTATAATGTCAACATATTCCGCAACGCTTTACAATTCAGATTCATATACAAGCAAGTAACAGTTATAGAAAATACAATAATTAGAGCAAAAAAGACAACCCTGCTCATGAGAGCTTACAATCTACAATGAGGTGGGGTGAGGGGGGAAAAGATACAAGTGCTTATTTACAATGACAATCCAGGCATCTCAAAGAAATGGGGGATAAATAAAAGCTGCCTGAACCAGTCATCAGCCAATCTTTCTGATGCTTTTGGGTGTGGTTGAGTTTGATGGAAAGTTATGTTCTGAGAAGTCGTGGAGGGACTCTATGTGAATTGAATTATGAGTAGGGAATGTGATACGGAGAACAAGTTGTGGTTCATCTTAGTTTCTTGGTGTAGAGCATTCCAGAGGATTGGTACAGCTCTAGAGCAGTCTTGAAGCCAGGAGAGGGAGGTTCAGATTAATGTGGGTAGTACTACCCTCATGTTTTAATGAGTACTCAAAGACTGATATTCCTTAAAGTAGGCAATAGAGATGACCAAATCCTTTGTAGGCAATAGAGATGAGTGAATCCTTTGAAATCTAAATTTATTGGTATTTCCAAATAAAATTTTATCTGCAGTATATTAATTTGCACAAATTGCATAATTAAAAATGTCTTTTCCTGGAAAATATGTGTAGATCACTGTGAGTTATGCTTGCAATCAATTGAACATCTTTTGAGCTTTGTAAGGGAAGTACAGCCTTTTTAATGTCCAAATGACTTTCCCTGATCTGGCAAGGGAAAAACAGATGGCAAGCAGAAGTAATCAACAGCATATCTAACAGCAGTATTTTACCAATTATTAGAAAAGAGTGGACCAGTGGAAGTTTCGGGTTCACCGGGTTCAGACGGACTTTAGTTAAACATACAGTTAGGTCCAGAAATATTTGGACAGTGACACAATTTTCGCGAGTTGGGCTCTGCATGCCACCACATTGGATTTGAAATGAAACCTCTACAACAGAATTCAAGTGCAGATTGTAACGTTTAATTTGAAGGTTTGAACAAAAATATCTGATAGAAATTGTAGGAATTGTACACATTTCTTTACAAACACTCCACATTTTAGGAGGTCAAAAGTAATTGGACAAATAAATCAAACCCAAACAAAATATTTTTATTTTCAATATTTTGTTGCGAATCCTTTGGAGGCAATCACTGCCTTAAGTCTGGAACCCATGGACATCACCAAACGCTGGGTTTCCTCCTTCTTAATGCTTTGCCAGGCCTTTACAGCCGCAGCCTTCAGGTCTTGCTTGTTTGTGGGTCTTTCCATCTTAAGTCTGGATTTGAGCAAGTGAAATGCATGCTCAATTGGGTTAAGATCTGGTGATTGACTTGGCCATTGCAGAATGTTCCACTTTTTTGCACTCATGAACTCCTGGGTAGCTTTGGCTGTATGCTTGGGGTCATTGTCCATCTGTACTATGAAGCGCCGTCCGATCAACTTTGCGGCATTTGGCTGAATCTGGGCTGAAAGTATATCCCGGTACACTTCAGAATTCATCCGGCTACTCTTGTCTGCTGTTATGTCATCAATAAACACAAGTGACCCAGTGCCATTGAAAGCCATGCATGCCCATGCCATCACGTTGCCTCCACCATGTTTTACAGAGGATGTGGTGTGCCTTGGATCATGTGCCGTTCCCTTTCCTCTCCAAACTTTTTTCTTCCCATCATTCTGGTACAGGTTGACCTTTGTCTCATCTGTCCATAGAATACTTTTCCAGAACTGAGTTGGCTTCATGAGGTGTTTTTCAGCAAATTTAACTCTGGCCTGTCTATTTTTGGAATTGATGAATGGTTTGCATCTAGATGTGAACCCTTTGTATTTACTTTCATGGAGTCTTCTCTTTACAGTTGACTTAGAGACAGATACACCTACTTCACTGAGAGTGTTCTGGACTTCAGTTGATGTTGTGAAAGGGTTCTTCTTCACCAAAGAAAGTATGCGGCGATCATCCACCACTGTTGTCATCCGTGGACGCCCAGGCCTTTTTGAGTTCCCAAGCTCACCAGTCAATTCCTTTTTTCTCAGAATGTACCCGACTGTTGATTTTGCTACTCCAAGCATGTCTGCTATCTCTCTGATGGATTTTTTCTTTTTTTTTCAGCCTCAGGATGTTCTGCTTCACCTCAATTGAGAGTTCCTTAGACCACATGTTGTCTGGTCACAGCAACAGCTTCCAAATGCAAAACCACACACCTGTAATCAACCCCAGACCTTTTAACTACTTCATTGATTACAGGTTAACGAGGGAGACGCCTTCAGAGTTAATTGCAGCCCTTAGAGTCCCTTGTCCAATTACTTTTGGTCCCTTGAAAAAGAGGAGACTATGCATTACAGAGCTATGATTCCTAAACCCTTTCTCCGATTTGGATGTGAAAACTCTCATATTGCAGCTGGGAGTGTGCACTTTCAGCCCATATTATATATATAATTGTATTTCTGAACATGTTTTTGTAAACAGCTAAAATAACATAACTTGTGTCACTGTCCAAATATTTCTGGACCTAACTGTATGGTTCAGGACCTGAACTTGACCCCAGAGCTTGAACACCATATCAGTTTATGGAGACCTGAACTCTGTGCTGTAAAATAGTCAAAGTAAGAGAAAAGAGGTTGAAAAAGGAAGCAAAATGGGGGCAATTGCCCTGCAAAAAATGTGGGTAGGGAAAAAATAGAAAAAAACGACGTGGGCTCCCATCTATTTTTGATAATTATTGCAGTTAAAGCAGACAACTGAAGGCTGCAAATTTCAGCTGTCTGCTTTAGCTTGGCTATTTAACAAAAATAGAGGGAATCCCACTTTGTTTTTTTTAAATTATTTAATTAATTACAAAAACGTTATGGGCTTCCCCCTATTTTTGATAACCAGCCAGGGTAAAACAGCTAGGGAATGGTATTATTAGGCTGGGAAGGCCTAATAAAAGGGAAGATGGAACGATCGTGAATAACAGAAAAAAGTGTCTGAGACAGCATGATCCCAAGAAACATGGATAATTCCAACAAAGGGAATACTGAAAAAATAAAAAATAAATAAATGAATGAATAAAGACATGAAAACACTTGTTCCTCGTGTTATTTAATAAAGTCAGGGGGAAGAGATGTGAGGAAGATGGTGTGCGAACCTATGGAGTGTAGGTGAATTTATTGGTGTTTAGTCCTCTACTCTACATGGGGATACAGAGATATAGAGTGAAAATTCAAAACAATGTTGTCACGAACCACCGGGGGGGTCACTCAGAAATCCCCCGCGCTGGCTACCAGTACGTCACAATCGGGGGGTAACAAGTGGGGGTCACCCCTCCTTTATACCTCCCGACCGACAGACAGAGCACGTGACGCGCTCTCTAGCGCCCCTTTTATAGTCAGGCCAATTATGGAATTGCCCGACAATAAGCAAGGAGGCCGCTATACTACTTATGCCGATTATTGAAGGGTCCCCAGTGAGAGTAGGGTATATATTCCCCCGACCTCCGCGGGCGGAATATATAAAACCTCCCCGAATCTCACTGGCCTCCCCACAATAATCCTTGGCAAAACTCGCTGCCACCAACCGCTTCACGGTAACTATTAGCCGAACACACAGACGTGGGATTCAAGATCGAGATAACAGAACAGCCCAAGATTAATTATATAATTTAATCAGCCTAAAGCACACTAGAAACTACAATATATACAATAGGGAATCTACAGAATATACATATGTCAGAGTACAGTTACAGATAAAGCATGGTTTACAAACAGGTATGCAATTCAATCAGTTACCTTGTGCGTCTGGCCACAGGGGGGCGCTGTAGACCAGGTTTCTAGGAACTCCCACAGATGTTTCCTGCACGTGACCCCCAGCGAAAGAACACTGGAAAATGGCCGAAGTAGGGTTATCAACCTGGGCAAATCCAGGTCCCCTCCTACCTTAGTGACCTCAGAGGGAGCACTGCTCCACCCCTGGCTGGAGTTATGGACAAAATCCACAACATGGAATATGGCCATAACTTGGCCTGGGAGCGTCGTAGGCGGACGCCAATGCTCTCATTGTGACAGTTATGAATTTAGCTACAGAATGAGAGGACTCATGACTTGTCTACTAGTTCCCCATTGGCTGATATCACGCCTGGGGTATTTCCCAAGCTCCCGCTCCCATAAAAAGGGTGTGCCAGCATCGTCCGCATGCGGAGACACCATTTTTATGGTTGCCATATTTATCGGAAATATGGCTTGCGAGATATGAACCATTTTTTACTGGAGTCGTTCTGTCTGGATACTTCCATAGCCTTGCTAATTAGATAGCAGCCCCTACTACAGGGTCACGGCAGGGAGTCATCCTGTATCCATTGTTCCCACATCACCTAATCTCCATATCACAGGAGATGGCTGTTGGAGGTGTAACACCTTCACAGATGCTGGACATTGAGAACAAGAAGGGAGGGGGCACTGCCAGGGAGTGATGAGCGATTATGACTGGAAGTCATAATTCATCTTCATATCCTGGGATTTGCCTCACACCTCCCCCCTTTTGAGGGCGCTAGGGGGCAGCACACTCCGGTGTTCCCCCGTGCGCCCGTCCGAGACCTCTCCTTGTCGGGACAGCCCGTCTGCGTTACCGTGGTCACGGCCCCTTTTGTGGCGAATGGTGAAGTTGTATTGCTGGAGCGCAAGGCTCCATCGCAACAATCGCCCATTCGTCCCAGAGACGGTGTGCAACCAGCTGAGGGGATTGTGGTCCGTCTCCACGATGAAGTGGCGCCCGTATAGATAGGGTTGCAGACGCTGCAGGGCCCACACTATGGCCAGGCACTCCTTCTCCATCGTGGAATAGGCCACTTCCCTTGGTAACAGCTTCCTGCTCAGGTACAAGACTGGGTGCTCTTGGCTCGCAGAGTCCACCTGGCTGAGCACCGCACCGAGGCCGAAGTCACTGGCGTCGGTCTGTACTACAAACGGCCGCGTGAAGTCGGCTGCCTGTAGCACGGGCGGGCTGGACAGGGCGTCCTTTAGGGCCTGGAAGGCTGTCTCGCAGTCCATTGTCCAATCGACTGCAGAGGGCAGCTTCTTCTTGGTGAGGTCCGTCAAGGGCTTTGCCAGGCTACTATAGCGTGGAACAAACCTCCTATAGTACCCGGCGGTCCCTAAGAAGGACATCACCTGCTTCTTGGTCTTGGGGGTGGGCCAGGATGCGATGGCCTCCACTTTCTCAGGCTCGGGCTTCAGTGTTCTCCCGCCTACCCGGTGACCGAGGTACTGGACCTCGCTCATGGCCAGCTGACACTTTCCCGGCTTGATGGTCAAACCTGCCCGGTGGATCCGCCTGAGCACCTGTGCTAGATGCTCTAGGTGGTCCTCCCAGGTGGGACTGAAGACGGCAATGTCATCCAGGTACGCGGCCGCGTACCCTTCAAGTCCCTTGAGCAGGGTGTTGACCATCCGCTGGAAAGTGGCAGGGGCATTCCTCATCCCGAATGGCATCACCGTGGACTCGTATAGTCCAAATGGGGTAATAAAGGCAGAGCGTTCCCTGGCCTTGCGAGTCAGGGGGATCTGCCAATATCCCCGGCTCAGGTCCATGATGGTCAGGTACTGAGCCCCGGCCAACTGATCGAGCAGGTCATCGATGCGTGGCATTGGGTACGCATCGGCGACCGTGACAGCATTGAGCCCCCTGTAGTCCACGCAGAACCGAGTGGTTCGGTCCTTCTTAGGGACGAGGACTACAGGCGAGGCCCAAGCGCTGTTGGATGCCTGGATCACCCCCAGCTTCAGCATCTCGTCAATCTCCTGGCGCATGTGTTGCTGCACCTCCAGGGAGACCCGATATGCTGAACGCCGGATCGGGGGATGATCCCCAGTGTCCACGTGATGGACAGCCAAGTCAGTCCTTCCGGGCTGGTTGGTAAACAACCCCCGGAAGGGGAGGAGGGTGGCCCACAGCTGGGACCGTTGGTCCTCCAAGAGCTGGTGGCCAACCTCCACATCCTCAATGGATCCGCCTGCCCTAACCTGGGCTAGCATATCCAAGAGGGTTTCCGCTTCTCCCTCCTCGGGCAGGTTGCACACGGGGAGCGCACACGCCTCCCGCTCATGATGTGCCTTCATCATGTTCACATGGAAGGGCTTCCGCCTTCCACGGGCAGGGTCCAGGGTGACCAGGTACGTCACAGGGTTGAGCTGCTGGTACACGAGGTATGGGCCTTCCCAGGCTGCCTGAAGCTTGTCCTGTGGTACGGGGACCAGTACCCACACCTTTTGACCCACTTGGTAGGTCCTCTCACAAGCGTTCTGGTCGTACCAACGCTTCTGATCGGCCTGGGCTTGAGCCATATTGTCGTGTACCAGTTGCGTCAAGGCCTGCATTTTGTCCCGGAAGCGCATGACATACTCGATAACCGACACTCCAGGGGTGGCCAAATCCCCTTCCCAAGCCTCTTTCACCAGAGCCAGGGGGCCCCGCACACGTCGCCCGTACAGGAGCTCAAACGGTGAGAATCCTGTTGAGGCCTGTGGAACCTCCCGGTAAGCAAATAACAGGTGTGGGAGATACCGCTCCCAGTCACGCCCATGGGAGTCGACCAACATCTTAAGCATCTGCTTTAAGGTGCCATTAAACCGCTCGCACAGGCCATTAGTCTGTGGATGGTACGGGCTGGCCACCAGATGTCGCACCTGGACTTGCTTACAGAGGGCCTCCATCAGCTGGGACATGAATTGGGTCCCCCGGTCAGTGAGCATTTCCTGGGGAAAACCCACTCGGGAGAAAATCTCCAGCAATGCGGTGGCCACCTTGTCAGCCCGAATGGACGACAAGGCCACTGCTTCTGGGTACCGGGTGGCATAGTCCACTACCGTCAGTATGAAGCGTTTCCCGGAGCTGCTGGGGATGGCCAGCGGGCCGACCAGATCCACAGCCACCCTCCTGAAAGGCTCATCGATGATTGGCAGAGATACCAGTGGGGCTTTGGGGTGTGGCCCCGCCTTCCCCACTCTCTGACAGGTTTCACACGAACGGCAGTAGGCAGCCACATCGGCCCCCATTTTTGGCCAGTAGAAATGCTGGTTTAACCTGGCCTTGGTCTTAGCGATCCCTAGGTGTCCGGCCATCGGAATCTCATGTGCAATCCGCAACAACTCCGTCCGGAACGGATAGGGTACCACCAACTGTCGGTCCCTGGGCCACGCCTCCGGTGAACCCTGCTGGACCGTGGCCCGGTACAGCCGTCCTTGGTCCCAGACCACTCGCTCCGGGTCCGAGTCCGAGGGAGGCTGTGCCGCCTGCTCCTTAAGAGCTTTCAGGCTGTCGTCAGCTTCTAATGCTGCCTGAAACCCCTGACTAGATGTGGCCAGAATCGACGAGACTGTCACATCTTCGGTCAGTACCCCGGGACCTGTGTCCTGGCCTCCACCTGACTCGGCTGCCACTTGGTCAGAAGGGGAAGAGCTATCGGACCTCCGGGAGGCCCCTTGGCTTCCAGCACTCCCACTGCGGGTGACAGCGGCCACAGCCGCTGCGACCGTGGGTCGTGCCTGCTCCTCCTCCGTTCCTGACCAAGTCGCCGGTTCAGGCAGACCGACCTGGCTTCCTGACACCCCGGTTGTGGGGGAACCATGCACCGAGATCTTACCTGGGAGCACTTCCGCTCCTGGACCGGCCCCAATCTCACCTGCCTGTTCCCCTCCTGCAGCAACAGAACCCCGCTGTGAAATCTCTGGGGACCCCACATTTGCTGTGGTAGCCGCCACCCCACACACTGGTCCTCCCCCTGCAGCACCCTGCTCTCTGCTTATCCCTGCAGAGGGCAGCAGATCCCAGCTCACAGGCTGATTACTTGTAGAGGCATTGTCACACCTTTCTCTGACCCCCTCCCCTGTCACAGCTGCAGCTGTGTGTGTGTCTATGGTGTCTATGCAAGCAGAAATATCAGAGTTCACTCCCTCCTCCCTTACATCATTCATAGATAACACATTAACATTGTCCGGAGGCATGTCAGTACTGGCTGAAGGTTCAGCCCTTCGTTGGGGCCCAAACTGGGAGGTTATCTGCCCCAAATCTGTCCCAAGTAGCACGTTTGCGGGGATCCGATCAGTTACCCCCACCTCCCTCACCCCTCGCCCTGCGCCCCAGTCCACATAAATGTCAGCAACAGGCAGCGCCGGGTCAATGCCTCCAATCCCGGAGACAGCGAGGGTTTTTCCAGGGATCAAGTCTTGGGGGGACACCATGTCAGGCCGCACCAGAGTCACCTCCGAGGCGCTGTCTCGCAGTCCTATGGTCACAGACCGGCCGACGGTGACAGGTTGGAAGCTGTCCAGGGACCTACCACCACCCCCACCCACACAATACACCTTGGGCGGCCCTTGGGACGGAGCCGGGGCCTTGGGACGCCGAGGGCACATGGCCTTGAAGTGTCCAGGTAGGTTGCACTGGTGGCACCGTCTTGGCTCTGCCACGGGCCTGGAGAGGGGAGTTGAGGGGGACACCCCCTGCAGTCTAGGGGCAGGTGGGGCAGTCGCAGAGTTCATCTTACCCCCTCTCCAGGTGCTGCTGGTGGCTGCTCTCCTGGCGTCAGGAGCCCGATTGTTGGTGTAGTCATCGGCCAGGGCAGCTGTAGCCGTGGACCCCTTTGGCTTCTGGTCTCGGATGAACTGGCGGAGATCCTCAGGGCAGTTCCACAAGAGTTGCTCCGTGATGAACAAGTCCAGGATCTCCGGTCCGGTGGAAAGCTGCAGGCCTTGGGTCCAGTGGTCGGCAGCTCGGGCAAGTGCCCGCCGGTGGTCAGCCGAGGAGTCCTTTGGTCCCTTCTGTAGGCTCCGGAACTTCTTGCGGTAGGACTCTGGAGTGAGGTTGTACTGTTGGATCAGGGCCCGCTTGATGGTGTCGTAGCCCTGATCTGCCTCAGCAGGCAAGTCCCCAAGGATATCCAGGGCCTTACCCCTTAGACGGGGGGTCAGGTATTTGGCCCACTGATCCTTGTCCAGATGGTGCTGCAGGCAAGTCCGTTCAAAAGCAGTCAAGAAAGAGTCCAAGTCTCCATCCTTCTCCAGCACTGGGAAGTCCTCAACACGGACCTTTGGAAGTTTGGTGTCTTGAAGGTCACGTGTGGCTGATGAGGGCCGGAGCTGAGCTAGCTGCAGCTGGTAGTCACGCTCTGCCTGGCGCTCTTCACGTGCTGCTTGCCGCTCCGCAGCCTCACGCACTGCTTGCCGCTCCGCAGCCTCAGCGTCACGCGCTGCCTGTCGCTCACGCTCGGCCATGAGTATCTCGTAGGTATCCCGGTCTCCAGCCTGGAGAAGGGCCATAGCCATTTGAAGAAGGCTATCCGAGCCTCCCAGGCTCGGTGGAATGGCACGTGGTGATCTGCGGCCCGCTGCGGAGCCTGGTGCTTCACTGTCCATTGCAGAGCGGAGGGCTGGCATCTGGCTCGTTGAGGACCCTTGGGCGAGCTCCTCCTCATTTTGTCCAGCAGTGCCAGGTTGTGCGATGTCCTCTGCAGAGCTGTTCTCTGGCGTCGGGCTCTTGGAGGGCTCGTGGACAACCTCCTCATCGTCTCTGGCCTGAGCATCGGCCATTCCTTTGGCTTTGCTCCTGGTGCTCTCAGCCATTCTTGCAGACTTTGGTCACTGACACAGAACTGACACCTGATGCCTCCACACACCTTACAGTATCTGCACTCTGACACTCTAGTGTTGAGCTAGTCTGAAGACCCCAGCAGCCACAGCTGCTGCAGGCAGTCTTTAGTGTCTGGGAGTATGGGTCTCACACTCACACACACTATTATCTCGATCCCACCGCTATGCCACCAATATGTCACGAACCACCGGGGGGGTCACTCAGAAATCCCCCGCGCTGGCTACCAGTACGTCACAATCGGGGGGTAACAAGTGGGGGTCACCCCTCCTTTATACCTCCCGACCGACAGACAGAGCACGTGACGCGCTCTCTAGCGCCCCTCTTATAGTCAGGCCAATTATGGAATTGCCCGACAATAAGCAAGGAGGCCGCTATACTACTTATGCCGATTATTGAAGGGTCCCCAGTGAGAGTAGGGTATATATTCCCCCGACCTCCGCGGGCGGAATATATAAAACCTCCCCGAATCTCACTGGCCTCCCCACAATAATCCTTGGCACAACTCGCTGCCACCAACCGCTTCACGGTAACTATTAGCCGAACACACAGACGTGGGATTCAAGATCGAGATAACAGAACAGCCCAAGATTAATTATATAATTTAATCAGCCTAAAGCACACTAGAAACTACAATATATACAATAGTGAATCGACAGAATATACATATGTCAGAGTACAGTTACAGATAAAGCATGGTTTACAAACAGGTATGCAATTCAATCAGTTACCTTGTGCGTCTGGCCACAGGGGGGCGCTGTAGACCAGGTTTCTAGGAACTCCCACAGATGTTTCCTGCACGTGACCCCCAGCGAAAGAACACTGGAAAATGGCCGAAGTAGGGTTATCAACCTGGGCAAATCCAGGTCCCCTCCTACCTTAGTGACCTCAGAGGGAGCACTGCTCCACCCCTGGCTGGAGTTATGGACAAAATCCACAACATGGAATATGGCCATAACTTGGCCTGGGAGCGTCGTAGGCGGACGCCAATGCTCTCATTGTGACAGTTATGAATTTAGCTACAGAATGAGAGGACTCATGACTTGTCTACTAGTTCCCCATTGGCTGATATCACGCCTGGGGTATTTCCCAAGCTCCCGCTCCCATAAAAAGGGTGTGCCAGCATCGTCCGCATGCGGAGACACCATTTTTATGGTTGCCATATTTATCGGAAATATGGCTTGCGAGATATGAACCATTTTTTACTGGAGTCGTTCTGTCTGGATACTTCCATAGCCTTGCTAATTAGATAGCAGCCCCTACTACAGGGTCACGGCAGGGAGTCATCCTGTGTCCATTGTTCCCACATCACCTAATCTCCATATCACAGGAGATGGCTGTTGGAGGTGTAACACCTTCACAGATGCTGGACATTGAGAACAAGAAGGGAGGGGGCACTGCCAGGGAGTGATGAGCGATTATGACTGGAAGTCATAATTCATCTTCATATCCTGGGATTTGCCTCACAAATGTGTAAAAAAGTATATATATAGAACTATATATGGGGATACAGCGATCGTGAGTGAATATCCAGAGGGACGTGAAAAAAATCTTTTTATATTTATTTATATATAAAACTATAAAGAATGAGGAATAGAACTGCACGGGCACTGCGATTGAAAATTATTTTGATTAAAATTTTTTATAATGTCTGACAATGACAAAAAAAGCGGGCTCAGTGAGGAAACCACTAAAAAGAGGGGGGGGAGGCATTTATATATAAAAATGACGTCCAGGGATTTTTACTTTACTTTTAGAAAGTAAAAATTCCTGGACGTCATTTTTATATATAAATGTTCCCCCCCTCTTTTTAGTGGTTTCCTCACTGAGCCCGCTTTTTTTGTCATTGTCAGACATTATAAAATTTTTTAATCAAAATAATTTTCAATCGCAGTGCCCTTGCAGTTCTATTCCTCATTCTTTATAGTTTTATATATAAATAAATAAATATAAAAAGATTTTTTTCACGTCCCTCTGGATATTCACTCACGATCGCTGTATCCCCATATATAGTTCTATATATATACTTTTTTACACATTGTTTTGAATTTTCACTCTATATCTCTGTATCCCCATGTAGAGTAGAGGACTAAACACCAATAAATTCACCTATACTCCATAGGTTCGCACACTATCTTCCTCACATCTCTTCCCCCCCTGACTTTATTAAATAACACGAGAAACAAGTGTTTTCATGTCTTTATTCATTCATTTATTTATTTTTTATTTTTTCAGTATTCCCTTTGTTGGAATTATCCATGTTTCTTGGGATCATGCTGTCTCAGACACTTTTTTCTGTTATTCACGATCGTTCCATCTTCCCTTTTTTTTTTCTTTTTCTTCTCTTCCTTCCTTTTTTTTTTTTCTTCTTCTCTACCATGTGGCTCTGAGTCATCAGCTCTGAGTCATACAGGCAGTCCTTAATGCATACATGGCTGTTTGCTCCTTATATATAGGTCCAAGCGGCCTTGCTGTAATATGATTTCTTTTCCTGAGGAAGGAGACAGATGTCTCTGAAACGCGTAGGAACTGTCCAATAAAAAGGAAATCTTTTAATTTACACGCATCAGTGGTTTTTAGCGCGGCATAAACCCGGTCTTCTCTTCTACCTGTGTGATACAAAATTCCTCTCCCGGGGCTGTAGCTAAACCACCGGGCACTCACAGGCTATCATAAGGAGTTGTGACTGGCACAACCTCACCAGGTGAGTGCTTCTTTGTCTTGTTTGTCCACCCTCATACCGGGTAAGACCCTATTGCGCTTTTTACCCCTTTACAGTGAGATAAGAAATATAGAGGTGGATGAGAGATAGTTGCAGGGCTGGTGCTCCCATAAACCTGCCAGTACATGCAAGACCTCAGAACCTCCAAACACACAGAGTAAAACAGCCTTGGCTCACATCCCAAACTCAATTTCTCCAGCAATTCTCTAGGAGTACTGAACGCCTATGGAGGAAAACCCGCATACCAGAAAACTTCATCCACTACAAGTTCATCTTAAGGACCTACAACTCTTGCCTTCATCTCGCCAAACAGACCTACTTCCCGACCCTTATTTCCTCACTATCCAACAATCCAAAAAAGCTCTTTGACACCTTTCACTCCCTCCTCAGTCCCAAAGTACAGACCCCCATCACAGACCTTCATGCTGATGACCTGGCCTCGTATTTCACAGAGAAAATGGAAAACATTCGCCGAGAGATCATCTCCCAGCCACCAAGCATTGTGAATCCCATCCCTCCCCATATCCCATCCAGCTCACTTTCCACATTTGACCCAGTCACAGAGGAGGAAGTCACCAGGCTCCTCTCTTCTTCTCGTCCTACCACTTGCCCTACTGATTCCTTTCCCTCACACCTACTCCAGTCCCTCTCTCCAGTTGTCACCACTCAACTAACTAAAATCTTCAATCTCTCTCTCTCTTCTGGTATCTTCCCCTGCTTCCTCAAACACTCTATAATTACTCCATTATTAAAAAAAACCTTCCCTTGACCCGTCCTTCACAAGTAACTACAGACCAGTCTCCAACCTCCCCTTCATCTCCAAACTCTTGGAGCGCCTGGTCTACTCTCGCCTCACCCGCTACCTTTCCACTCACTCTCTTCTAGATCCTTCACAGTCTGGCTTCTGACCTTTACACTCAACAGAAGCTGCCCTTGTCAAAGTAAGGGAAAAAAAGGGAACCAGCACGATCTGAAATTGGCATGCATCAAATAAAAAGTGAAAATTCACAAATTTATTCCAACTGTACTATGATAAAAAAATGAGATTTTTAGCAAATAATTGATCAATTTTTTGAGCCACCCCTGCCAACGTCACGGCAAATCTCAATAGGGGGTCCTACTCTACATTCTGTATTTCATGTGCCATGCGGCCTCCTAGATAAAGTTAAAAGCAGAACCATAATAGAGCACACATACCTGTAACCTGTATATATAACCGCTTCTATGTTGCAAAAAGGCACTTGTGGATAGAGACCAGCCCAGGTCCCAGCATGTGGAGCAAGCCCTACACATACCAGGACTATATCAGAACTGATCCTCCCAGTGTCAAACAGCAACCATTGATAAAGGCGGACCAGATCCAAGAATGGTGCTTAATTAGCATTGCCTGTGGAAAGAGGTGAGGTAACTGAGTCTGAACAGCCACCAACAGGAGGAATATATTGCAAACCAAAATCAGGCGTGCATGGTATGGTGTTGGTCAGACACCAGATTTGTAGCATAACTACGGTCAAAACAGAGAAAAAAAGGGAACCAGCACGATCTGAAATTGGCATGCATCAAATAAAAAGTGAAAATTCACAAATTTATTCCAACTGTACTATGATAAAAAAATGAGATTTTTAGCAAATAATTGATCAATTTTTTGAGCCACCCCTGCCAACGTCACGGCAAATCTCAATAGGGGGGTCCTACTCTACATTCTGTATTTCATGTGCCATGCGGCCTCCTAGATAAAGTTAAAAGCAGAACCATAATAGAGCACACATACCTGTAACCTGTATATAACCGCTTCCATGTTACAAAAAAGGCACTTGTGGATAGAGACCAGCCCAGGTCCCAGCATGTGGAGCAAGCCCTACACATACCAGGACTATATCAGAACTGATCCTCCCAGTGTCAAACAGCAACCATTGATAAAGGCGGACCAGATCCAAGAATGGTGCTTAATTAGCATTGCCTGTGGAAAGGGGTGAGGTAACTGAGTCTGAACAGCCACCAACAGGAGGAATATATTGCAAACCAAAATCAGGCGTGCATGGTATGGTGTTGGTCAGACACCAGATTTGTAGCATAACTACGGTCAAAACAGAGAAAAAAAGGGAACCAGCACGATCTGAAATTGGCATGCATCAAATAAAAAGTGAAAATTCACAAATTTATTCCAACTGTACTATGATAAAAAAATGAGATTTTTAGCAAATAATTGATCAATTTTTTGAGCCACCCCTGCCAACGTCACGGCAAATCTCAATAGGGGGGTCCTACTCTACATTCTGTATTTCATGTGCCATGCGGCCTCCTAGATAAAGTTAAAAGCAGAACCATAATAGAGCACACATACCTGTAACCTGTATATATAACCGCTTCTATGTTGCAAAAAGGCACTTGTGGATAGAGACCAGCCCAGGTCCCAGCATGTGGAGCAAGCCCTACACATACCAGGACTATATCAGAACTGATCCTCCCAGTGTCAAACAGCAACCATTGATAAAGGCGGACCAGATCCAAGAATGGTGCTTAATTAGCATTGCCTGTGGAAAGGGGTGAGGTAACTGAGTCTGAACAGCCACCAACAGGAGGAATATATTGCAAACCAAAATCAGGCGTGCATGGTATGGTGTTGGTCAGACACCAGATTTGTAGCATAACTACGGTCAAAACAGAGAAAAAAAGGGAACCAGCACGATCTGAAATTGGCATGAATCAAATAAAAAGTGAAAATTCACAAATTTATTCCAACTGTACTATGATAAAAAAATGAGATTTTTAGCAAATAATTGATCAATTTTTTGAGCCACCCCTGCCAACGTCACGGCAAATCTCAATAGGGGGGTCCTACTCTACATTCTGTATTTCATGTGCCATGCGGCCTCCTAGATAAAGTTAAAAGCAGAACCATAATAGAGCACACATACCTGTAACCTGTATATATAACCGCTTCTATGTTGCAAAAAGGCACTTGTGGATAGAGACCAGCCCAGGTCCCAGCATGTGGAGCAAGCCCTACACATACCAGGACTATATCAGAACTGATCCTCCCAGTGTCAAACAGCAACCATTGATAAAGGCGGACCAGATCCAAGAATGGTGCTTATTTAGCATTGCCTGTGGAAAGGGGTGAGGTAACTGAGTCTGAACAGCCACCAACAGGAGGAATATATTGCAAACCAAAATCAGGCGTGCATGGTATGGTGTTGGTCAGACACCAGATTTGTAGCATAACTACGGTCAAAACAGAGAAAAAAAGGGAACCAGCACGATCTGAAATTGGCATGCATCAAATAAAAAGTGAAAATTCACAAATTTATTCCAACTGTACTATGATAAAAAAATGAGATTTTTAGCAAATAATTGATCAATTTTTTGAGCCACCCCTGCCAACGTCACGGCAAATCTCAATAGGGGGGTCCTACTCTACATTCTGTATTTCATGTGCCATGCGGCCTCCTAGATAAAGTTAAAAGCAGAACCATAATAGAGCACACATACCTGTAACCTGTATATATAACCGCTTCTATGTTGCAAAAAGGCACTTGTGGATAGAGACCAGCCCAGGTCCCAGCATGTGGAGCAAGCCCTACACATTGGGAGGATCAGTTCTGATATAGTCCTGGTATGGTGCTAAAAATCTCATTTTTTTATTGTAGTACAGTTGGAATAAATCTGTGAATTTTCACTTTTTATATGATGCATGCCAATTTCAGATCGTGCTGGCTCCCCTCTCTCCTTGTCAAAGTAACCACTGACATATTGACAGCAAAACGTAATGGTGACCACTCTCTGCTTATCCTTCTTGACCTCTCTGCCGCCTTCGACACTGTTGACTACCATCTCCTTCTCTCTATGCTCCATTCTGTTGGCCTACAGGACACTGTGCTTTCCTGGTTCTCTTCCTATCTTTCTGACCGTTCATTCAGTGTATCATTTGCTGACTCCACATCTTCTCTTCCTCTCACTGTTGGGGTTCCTCAAGGTTCAGTCCTTGGCCCTCTTCTTTTCTCCCTCTATACTGCCCCAATTGGAATGATCATCAGCAGATTTGGCTTTCAGTACCATCTTTATAATGATGACACACAGCTATACACCTCATCCCCTGACCTCACCCCCGCTGTACTACAGAACACAAGTGATTGCCTGACTGCAATTTGCAACATCATGTCTGCTCTCTATCTGAAACTTAACTTTTCCAAAACTGAACTTCTTCTTTTCCCTCCGTCTTCCAATCTTCCTAAACCTGACATCTCCCTCTCTGTGTGGGGCACAACGATAAGTCCAAGGCAGCAAGCCCGCTGTCTGAGTGTTATACTTGACACTGATCCCTCCTTTACCTCCCACATATAATCTCTTGCCCGCTCCTGCCGCTTGCACCTCAAGAACATGTCTAAAATCTGCCCCTTTCTGACAATAGAAACAACAAAACCCCTCACCGTGGCCCTGATCCACTCTCACCTTGACTACTGTAACTCTCTATTAATTGGTCTCCCCCTAACTAGACTCTCTCCTTTACAGTTCATCCTTAATGCAGCAGCCAGGGTCACCTATCTGGCTAACCGCTACTCAGATGCCTCTGCTCTGTGCCAATCATTGCACTGGCTGCCCATATATCACAGGATCCAATTTAAACTGCTCGTTCTCACCCACAAAGCTTTCCACAGTGTGGCACCCCCCTACATGTCCACCCTCCTCTCTGTCTATCACTCCACCCGTTCTCTACGCTCTGCAAATGACTTTCGACTAACATCCACTCTAATTCAAACCTCCCACTCCTGGATCCAAGACTTCTTCCGAGCTGCACCAATCCTCTGGAACGCTCTACCCCAAGAAGTTAGGACGAATCACAACTTACTCAGCTTCAGACGCACCCTAAAAACACATCTTTTTAGGGTGGCCTATCACAATCCCTAATCAAATTCAATTCACATAGTCCCTCTACAACTTCTCACAACATAAACCCACGTCAAACTCCATGGCACCCAAATGCATCTCGAGGTTCTTGCCAACTGGTCCAGGAAACCCTTATCTATCCCCCATTTCATTGAAATGGCTGGATTGTCATTGTATATAAGCACTTGTACCTTGCCCCCCCCCCATCTCATTGTAGATTGTAAGCTCTCACAAGCAGGGTTGTTTTTTCTTTTCCCACTAAATATTGTATTTTCTTTAAGTGTTACTTGTTTGTATATGATCCTCCTGAATTGTAAAGTGCTGCGGAATATGTTAGCGCTATAGAAATAAAGATTATTATTATTATTATTATTAAGACACAACTTGGAGACCCATCTTGGAGTCTTGACATTTAAAAACCTTTCAGGCAGACAGCAGGACAGTGTCTTCAATTCCCTCCCCTATGTCTCCATAGTGTGTTTGCTCAGCAGGGAATTATGGTCCATGCAACACACAGGATGTTGGCTGGCATTTTAATTTTGCAAAGTGAGCACACAGCGACCGTGCCTTTTGCAGCAGTGCATCCAAGCTGGAATAGTGCTCAAGAAATTTCAGTACAACCAGCCTGGATAGTGGTTCACAACTCTGCAGCTGTATTAGTGCATTCTACAATGCATATTTTAGTCTTAAAACTCAAGGGATACATGATTGATAGGTGTAGGCCTCTTGCTCCGAGAACCCTGGCACTACAGACAAAAGAAAATTTGGAAACCAATCTCGGAGTCTTGAGATTAAAAACCTTTCAGG
This sequence comes from Anomaloglossus baeobatrachus, assembly GCF_048569485.1. Lineage (NCBI taxonomy): Eukaryota > Metazoa > Chordata > Amphibia > Anura > Aromobatidae > Anomaloglossus > Anomaloglossus baeobatrachus. Next base: position 60,492,369 of record NC_134358.1, read on the forward strand.
CACACAGCAGGACAATGGTATCAATTGCCCCCCTCATTTCCTCATAGTGTGTTTGCACAGCAGGGAATTATGGTCCATGCAACACATAGGATGTTGGCTGGTATTTGCATTTTAAAAATCAGGAGATGCATAAGTGACAGGCATACGCCTCTTGCTCACAGAACTCTGGCAATACAGATAAGATATGACTTGGAGACCCATCTTGGAGTCTGGATATTTAAAAGCCATTCAGGCACACAACAGGACAGTGGCATCAATTGTCCGTCCCCATTTCCCCATAATGTTTATGCACAGTAGGTAATTATACTCCCTGCAATGCACAGGATGTGGTCTGCAATTTTCATTTAAAAAATCTAGGGATGCATGAGTGACAGGCGTAGGCCTCTTGCTCCCATAATTCTGGCACTACAGAGAAAATATAATTTGGAGACCCTACTTGGAGTCTCCACATTTCCAAAACTTAAGGTCAGGTTACAGAAAAAGTGGCAACAAATGGCACAGACTAAAATAGTGCACAAAGCATCATGGATGCTTGGGACTGGCCCTGTAAAAAGGCCTGAAGCAACATTTCTACCTTCACCAGAGGCAGCTAGATCACAGACAAGCATAGCCCTCTTCCTCCAAGAACCCTGGCATTGCAGACAGAAGACAATTTGGAGACCCATCTTGGACTCTCCACATTTCCGAAAATTAAGGTCAGGCAACAGGAAAAGTGGCAACAATTGACACAGACTAAAAATAGTGGAACGCCGCAACATGGAAGGTTGGGACCGGCCCTGTAACAAGGCCTGAACCAACATTTCTACCCTTTCCAGAGACAGCAAGATGACAGACAGACATAGGCCTGTTGCTCCCAGAACCCTGGTACTACACCATCGCCTAGTCTGCACAGTCTGGGACTGGGGTGGCAAAGTCCTTGGACATCCATGACTTTTTCATCTTTATGAAAGTTAGGCAGTCTACAGTTTCAGGGGACAGCCGTATGCGCTTAGCCAGAACATAAAGACATGTTCTGAGAGACAGCTGGCTGCTGGACAGACCAAAACTTCCAATTGCGTCACTGGCAAAGTCAGACCACTCTTCCGTTTTAGAAGAATAAAATGCAAAAGGGTCCAATCCCTCCTTATGGCATCGATATTGAGCTCTAGATACTCTTGCACCATCCTCTTCAGTCATTCACTATGTGTTAGACTTCTACTCTGTTCTGTTGGTGCATGCGATGGTCTAAAAAAAGTGTGTCAAAATTCACAGAAATTGCTTCTACCACTTGAACAGTTGCTGCTAATGTTTCTGTGTTGACAAGGCGACGTTCCCGTGGTTGGAATTCTAGAATGCATGCTGTGTGTCTCATTGCTGTGCTGTGGAAAACTACTGTTAAGATGGTTTACAAGCTTATTTTGATACAGCAGCATCCGCGCATCCCTTTCAGGGGAAAGCATCTTGCTAAATTTAGTCTTGTACCATGGATCTAAAAGAGTGGCAACCCAGTTGACAGCCATATTTCTAATGCTAACAACACGGACATCATGTTGCAGATATTGCTACAAGAAGGCACTCATGTGTCCAACTCCTCCATGATATGGCCTGGCATTTTCTTTTTAAAAATCAAGAGATGCATAAGTGACAGACATAGGCCTCTTGCTCCTAGAACCCTGGCACTACAGAGAAGACACAACTTGGAGACCAATATTGGAGTTTTGATATTTAAAAACATTGCAGGCAAAAAGCAGGACAGAAGGAAAATGGCATCAATCCCCCCATTTCCCCATAAGGTGTTTGCTCACCAGTATGGTTCATGCAACACACAGGACGTGGACCAAGATTTTCATTTTAAAAAATCAAGAGATGCATGAGTGACAGGTGTAGGCCTCTTGCTCCCAGAACTATTTTACTACACACGAGACACAACCCTGAAGCCTTGATATTTCAAAACATTGCAGGCATACAGCAGGACAGTGGCATCAATTACTTCCCATTTCCCGAATGTGTGTTTGCACACCAAGAAAGTATGGTCCATGTAACACACAAGATTTGGGCTAGAATTATCATTAAAAATATCAAGAGATACATGAGTGACAGACATAACCAAAACCCTGGCACTTCAGACAAGACACAACATGGCGACGAATATTGGAGTCTTGATATTTAAAAACATTGCAAGCAGACAGCAGGACAATGGCATCAATTCGCCCCTTTTTCACATTGTTTGCACACCAGGGAAGTATGGTCGATGTAACACACAGTATGTGGCCTGGAATTTTTATTTTAAAAAATCAAGAGATGTATGAGTGACAGGCATAGGCCTCTTGCTCCCATAACCTTGGCACCACAGACAAGACATAACTTGAAGACCCATATTGGAGTCTTGATACCTAAAAACATTGCAGGACACAAAGCAGGAAAGCAAAACATTGGCATCAATTCCCCCCCCATTTCCCCATAGTGTGTTCGCACAGCAGGGAGGTATGGTCCATGCAACACACAGGATTTGGCCTTGGGGTCTCACATGCATTATCCTTTGTGGTCTCAAAAAAGACCCAGACTAAGCAACCCTTCTTGCGAACTGCAGACCAAGGACTGCTACTGGCCAGAGCCAAAGTTGTGACTCAGGATGCAGTGCTTCTCATGATTGCATTACTACATGTTTGTATGGGAATTGCCAATGTAACCTCATTGGCTTGCTCCTTCTTCTCATCATTGGACTGTATTGACATCATCAGACTTGGAGTGACTCATTTTCACCCAGATTTGGCAGCATTGCTGCCTTTGCATACATATATGAATAAAGACTCCATTTGAGAATTACCAATGTAACCTTCTCAGCTTGCGCCTCATCCTTATCTGTTGAGCTACACAGCTGCGTGTCTCTGGGTTCGCACCAAGTAGAATCCTTAATTTCATCGTCAGGCTCTATGTTGTCCCACTCCTCAAACTGAACATTACTGACTTTTGGGGAAAGGGATCAGGTTACCAAGCCCGAACCAAACCGAACAGGTTTGTAGACTCCAGCCGTCTTCTTTACCTCACTGGTTATCAAAAATTAGCCGGAGCACATGTCATTTTTTTTATTGTTCAACACAGCATACAGACAACTTCCGTATGCAATGAAGCTTGTTGATAGGATAGGCTGCAGCCTTTCTACAAACTTTATTAACATACCAACAGTACGCAATCTCTGAACTCGGACATAGACTTTTTTAAAAGTCCATGTTTGCATCCAAGACACGGCCACCTGGTGTCAGGTGCGAACCCCAAACTTTACAGTTCGGTTTCACTCATCCCTACTTTTTATGCTACCTAAATTGTATGAATGGCAGCTATGTAGCAGCAGTAATATAGTAAAGATGACATGATGAACAGTAAATATATGCCCTACAGTTTATGATTAGTGATGGGTGAATAGTATCAATTCGTGTTCGTATAATGCTTACTGAATACCGAATACTATTACAGAATTCATAATAGCTGAATATATGTTGGTCTTAGCAATAGACAGCACAGGTGGACTGCTGTTAAAAGATCACCTGGAACAAAATCTGCTTATTCTGCAGAAAACTCTAGAGCAGGTGATGTTGCCCATGCTGTTGTCTGAGGAGGCTCAACAATACCTGAAAGGCCTGCTGGTGGTATCAAAACGTTTTACATATGGGCATCACTTGTTTGGGAGTACTTTTGCATGTTGTTTACAGATGAGTCTTTGCATGTCTGCAGACGAGAAAAATAAGCCATCAATCTCCTTGTCTGCCCTGTTTAATTCTTTACTGAGTGACGTCTGCCATTTTGCCACTCAACTGCACAGCCATGTTAGTTACAGATCTATTAGTTGCAATTTGCGTTTTATAGTTGTAGACTCATGAAAACTTACTGTCTTGAGGGTAAATAAACATCCAGCAACTCAAAGAATAAAGCTAATTTTTTTAAAGGCTTGTTGACAAAAAAACCAATGCTTGTTCACTTGGAAAACAGCTAGTCCATTCGTGCTCCCTAAAAAAGGTGTAATTGTTGGAATTCTTCATAAAAAGCCTTTGTAATTGTTTATGCTTTCTAAAAATAGCAAACCTTCTATGGTTCCCTGAAATGCGATGATTTTTCATGATTGGTTGAGCAGCCATTACTTCTTCAGTTTCAAAAATGCTAAGCACATCATATTTTGGACCTTGAATAAGGGAATACTGTTTGGATGTCTTGAGAAAAAGCGATCATTTCTTCATTTAGAGAATAAAAAGCTCTTTTAACTCCAATCCCAAAACAGAAACAAGTTTTACATTACCCAAGTAAAAAAAAATCATGACTTCTTCCGTTTGCACTGCTTGAATATAGACAGCAGCAAGGCATGCATTTGTCCCCAACGATATACAATTTAAGTAGCTTAAAAAGGGGTTGTCCACTACTAGGACAGTACCTGTAATGATTATAATGGATGACTCAGGAATCTTTTTGCGAGGAGCAAATACACAACTGAACCCAGATTATAGGTGATAGTTTATATTGTAACACACGGTGATTAGCAAACAAGTGCAGAGGAAAAACAATCAAGTCCATAAACACACAGTGAAAATATCATATGAAGCCTTTAAGGAAAGTCTCTTGAAAACCTCACAGGATTATGCGATTTAGCAGTGCAGTCTTTAAAGCTCCATAAGGAAGTCTCTGAAAGTCCAGAACCAGCAGTAGAGCAGTATACTAAAGTCCAGAAGCAGATGCAGAGCAGTATACTAAAGTCCAGAAGCAGATGCAGAGCAGTTTACTAAAGTCCAGAACAGTCCGTGCTCTGCTACTGCATCTATACAAATGTACAAATGTGGAAGTGACAGAGCACTTATTTAAGCAAACCAGCTTATGTGTCAGCAGAGGCAGATCAAGCAAGATTCGCAGCAGAGGACAAGCCAACAGCAGCAGAAAGCAGCAGGCAAGCTGGCAGCAGGGGATGAGCTCTGATGAGCAGCAACAGGAGCGTCACACAGGAACTGCTGGGATAGGTGGAGGAATTTGAGACACCAGTAGGAGCAGGAAACCAAGAAGAATACTCAAGCAGAGGACTAGAGGATGGACTGGGGTTTATAAAGGCAGGAGGACAAAAAACACATAGAAAGGAATGAAGCAGAGAATGCCATCTTGGAATAGGGCAAAAATGCCCAAAAGGTAATCAGAATAGCTGGAGTCCTGACACTCCCTTCTGATTTCACATGTGTCCCCCAGTTTAAATCAAATACCCTGTACTCACCTTCCATTCAGGTGTCATTCCAGTCAGTAAGTACAGTTCAGGGCTCACATGAAATTGTGAAATCCTGCGAGCTCTGCGACCAATCACCTTCAGCTTCTCTCACCAGGCTTTTGAGAAGAAAGAGCAAACAATATGAAGTGAGTGGCAGCCACAGCATCACTTCCTGCTAATTAACTAATTTGGTTCAAAGGCGGGGAGAAAGTAGTCAATGGTGATTGGACACTGGGCTTGCATGATGTGCAAGGAGACCCCTGAGTTACATGTAGCCATTTTTCAGCCAGGTTAGTATCTTTGCAACAGTGACATTCGACTCAAATCAAATTTTTTGGGAAAATCTGGTAAAGCTAGTAAATTTTGAAACGCAAAAGTTTCAATCATCTTAAAAGATGCATTCATTCTGCTTTATCATTTGGGTGCCTAGAGTCTGTGAACTGGCTAAGTGGTGTTATCGTAGATTGGGCCACACTGAGTGTTGGGGACTGCTTACTATATCTCTTGGTCTAGGCTTATAAGTATGTGCACACAGACCTCTGTGTATACAAACAAAACATTTCCTTTCCCTTATATTGTGGGGAATTGAAGACAAAAAAATATTGTAGATATCTCTAGAACTTCCTCTTTATTAAATCTCTGTGTGATTACCAAGCTCGCATTAGCATTTTTGCCTAAATCTAGGTCAAAGATAGAAGATATGAAAGCTAATTCTGAGATCAGTGGCATAGCTATAAAACTCATTGTTTCCAATGGAACACAGCCCCCAACTACCATATGTTTTTATAATATTAGTCTCTTATGAAACAAAGGGACCCTTTAACTCCAATAGGCTCCAAGACTTGTGTGTGACTGAAACCCTTCCACCCACTAAAGTTACACCTCCTACTCAGATATTAAAAGATGTTCACATGTTCCCTTATTTTCTCATTGTATCTTGTAAATGTTTTACATACTTTCACCTTAATTTATCTCAATTCTGTCTATTTATTTATCTAAGTCTTTTATCTATACATCTAAAATCCTACAACACATAAGTAATTGTTAGCATGGTTACTATATAATTACTTTAATGCGTCTACAAAAAAATATTTGTATTTACAATTGACATACATTTCTATCTGTACATTGTATGTGGGTGTATTTCATAACTTTTTCTTTGGCATCTTTTCTGCTTCTCATTTGCCTGCCAAGAACTCCCACATTGCTCTCTCCTGTGAATCAGAGATTGAAAGCGAAGCACGATGAAACATTGCGACCTCATGTTTCCTTTATCTTATATAATGTAAAGAAAGACAATTTTTCTTTTAACTTTCAACCACACAATATAAAGGAAATCAATATTTTTTGTTTCTGTTTTCTTAATGCTTCATCAATTTTGTTTTTTTAATGGCCTTCAGGTCGATCTCGAGACACTGTGACTTAATGAATGAACGATCTGTTGGAAGATCGATCTTTTGAAAGTCTAGATAGATCAACCAGGGCCTTCTTCTCTGTTACTTTGATTGTATCAAGCCATCGGGTGGCTCGTCTTCCTCTTCGTCTTGTTCCTTCTATTCTTCTGACCATGATGTCTTTCTCCAGTGATTGCTTTCTTCGTATGATGTGTTCAAATTAAGCAAGTCATAGCTTGGTGATACTTGTTTTGAGTGACATGTCTGGCTTGATTAGTTTTAAAATTGATTTCTTTGTTGCTTTTGCCATCCATGATATTGATAACATCTTTTTTAGTCCAACATTTCTGTCTTATTTCTTTATCGACCAGGTTTTGCATCCAAATGTTACTCTATAGAAAAGACCACACTATGTATGAGCCAGTGAAATGTTCCTCGTTTTGAGGACCTTGTCAGTGATTTCATTGTTGATTTAACCAAAGCTATTCTCCTATTGACTTCCAGTGTCATCACTGATCAGAATAGGTCAAAGTCCTTTACAACTTTCAGTACATCATCGTCAATCTCAAATGTGTCTTGATCTTATCTGGCAGTAGTCAATATCTATATTTTCTTCCATAGTTGAGCTTTCCAGTTGACTCACCTTAATAAATCCTCCACTCCATCCATGCTCGTTGCTATCAATGTTGTAGCCAATAAAATTAACTTGAAAGCCATGTAATGCCAGTTCATAGTTAGACGGAGTGACTAGGCATTTACCCCAGGTGCTTTGGATCAGGGGGTAGCAAGATGCCATAGTGTACAGCATAGTTTTGCTGAGCAGGTTGTGTTTGAATGTTTTAAGGATTAATTATAGTTGAAATTACTGAATAGTGTGCTCCCTGCATTTCCCCATGACTGGAAGTGAGCAGCTGCAGGGATAATAAAATCAATTTTCTCCTTGTATTGGTTTTGGTTACAGTTCAGTTTGGGACCCGGACTTGACCTGAACCCCAATCGAAGTCACTAATTGGGCAGCTCAGGTCTCCACCCACATGCAGCCAGCCATAAAAAGATCACTTCCAGGGGCAGTTAAGAAAGGGTTTTATATTTTTTTTTGTTTTGTGCATACTACATCCGATCATGCTGCTGTTACCTCCAGTGTGCGCCATTCAAACATTGTAAGCAGCTTGCACTGGGCTGAGGACCAAGCTTACCTGAGCACAGTGATGTTCATTCAAGTGGTTTTCACTCAAGCAAAAGAACTATGAACCCAAACTCTGTGTTTTTAAAGTTTGTGTTTGATATGAACACCGAACACAGAACCTCTGGTTCGCTCATCTTTAATGTCATCCCATGGGGTTCAGGTCAAGTCCGGGTCAACAACAGAACATTTACTGCTGATCCCAACAAACTAGACTTCCACTGATCCGTTCATAGGTAGTTCTGGTAAGAATACTAGACATCATTTCAATACTATTATCCCTTCGGATTACTAATGTATGTGCAGCTAAAAAGCTTTACCGGAAGTGACGATTTCAATTTGGGAGGATGTGAAAAAAACAACAATTTTGCTAATTAGTAGAGATGAGCAGACCCGTGGAAGTTCAGTTTGCGGGATCAGATGGACTTTAGATAAAGTTCGGTTTGGGACCCGGACTTCACCTGAACCCCACTGAAAGTCACTAATTGGGTAGTTTGGGTCTCCACCCACATGTATCCAGCCATAAACAGATCACTTGTGGGGGTAGGTGGGATAGGTTTTTCCAATTCTTTTGTTTGATGCACACTACATCTGGTCACGCTATTATTACCTCCAGTGCAAGCCGTTCAAAAACTCCAAGTGATTATTATTATTATTATTATTTATTATTATAGCGCCATTTATTCCATGGCGCTTTACAAGTGAAAGGGTATACGTACAACAATCATTAATAGTACATAACAGACTGGTACAGGAGGAGAGAGGACCCTGCCCGCGAGGGCTCACAGTCTACAGGGAATGGGTGATGGTACGATAGGTGAGGACAGAGCTGGTTGCGCAGTGGTCTACTGGACTGAGGGCTATTGCAGGTTGTAGGCTTGTTGGAAGAGATGGGTCTTGAGGTTCCTCTTGAAGCTTTCCACGGTAGGGGAGAGTCTGATGTGCTGAGGTAGAGCGTTCCAGAGTAGGGGGGATGCACGGGAGAAATCTTGTACGCGATTGTGGGAAGAGGAGATAAGGGAGGGGCAGAGAAGGAGATCTTGTGAGGATCTGAGGTTGCGTGCAGGTAGGTACCACTGAGTGATTCCACTGGGCTGAGCACCGAGCGTACCCGAGTACAGTAATGCTCTTGCAAGTGGTTTGCATACATAAAGCACCCATATTCTGGATTTTTTTTGTAAAATATGTGTTTTGTTGAACACCAAATACCAAACCTTGTGTTCGCTCATCTCTACTAATGAGTTTTGTTAGTTGTTTTATGTTTACCAAATAGAAAAAAAAATAATAGTACACCTAAAAGAGTTTTTTTCTGGGATTTTTTGGGAGTTTTTTTGACAGTTCCTCTGGGCAATTGAAAGAAAGTAAGCATTGGGTGCTCCCCTCCACATTTCAAATATGGCTGAAGCCAGAAATAAGTTGATCTACCGGGGTTCAAATTTGGCAAAGTTACTGGAAAATTCAATTTGCAGCAAAGTTATTCCCTTTTTTAAACAAGTGTTCTTTATTATGATCTGTGGTCCCTTCAAGCCTCAGAGCATAACAAAAATGTAAAAGAAAAAAATTATCCTGAGCTCATCTGCAACTCCCTTCAGTCTGAAGCTCCTCAAGGTTTCTTCTTTTCTTCTTCTTGTCATAAACCATTTCCCTTCTTCATTCCAAACCTTAACTTCCAGCTTGACAGAGTCACTGACTGATGTCATTGAACGCCATTCTATCACTGAGGCCTGGTGTGTTTTTACATCGTGACGTCATGACACTCACCATGATGGCTTTCACAGTGATGTTCAACCAGAAGACCTGGCCTGATGAAAATATTTAGAAGAGAATACAAGCAACAGGAGAAAAGCCAAAGACTCACCAATGACCGGATGATGGGCTGTGTGGAATGTGGATATGTGAACAGTGTGCTGTGTATTACTTTTTTTGTTTACCTGCCTGGTCCTCTTTGGTTCAGCCAAATGACAGCTTCACCTGGCTGACAATTGCTGAACTCATATGTATCAGAATTTGTAAAATATTCTGAAGAATAGATATCTTTGTATAATTTCAAATTAATTCAATTCCAGTCGAATAAATGTGCTCATCTCTATAAAAAAACTAACTTTTTTTCTATCTCCCAGTTAAACTATTATTCCCATCATTAAAGAGGACCAACCACCAGGATTTTCATAGATAAACTAAAGCCGGTGCTATACTGGCGCTATCATGCTGATTCCATACATACCTTTAGTTGTGAGATCAGATGTATACTTTCTAAAATATAAGCAAGTAATGTTCGTGAAATGCACTGTTATTTGATTGATAGCAGCTACAGAATATCTAAAGGGGGCTTTACACACAATGATATCGCTAACGATATGTCGTCGGGGTTACGGAATTCGTGACGCACATCCGGCGTTGTTAGCGACATCGTTGCGTGTGACACCTATGAGCGAGTGTTAACGATCAAAATTACTCAGCTAATCGTTGATTGTTGACACGTCGTTCATTTCCCAAATATCATTGCTGGTTCAGGACGCAGGTTGTTCGTCGTTCCTGAAGCAGCACACATTGCTACGTGTGACACCCCAGGAACGACGAACAACAACATACCTGTGTCCTGCCGGCTACGAGGTGGGCATGTTGTTAATGCAGCTGCTCTCCACCCCTCCGCTTCTATTGGTGGGCCACTGTGTGACGTCGCTGTGACGTCAAACGAACCTCCCCCTTAAAAAAGAGGTTGTTCGCCGCCCACAGCCACGTCGCTAGTAAGGTAAGTATGTGTGACGGGTACTAGCGATTTTGTCCGCCACGGGCAGCGATTTGCCCATGATGCACAAGTGATGGGGGCGGGTGCTTTCACGAGCAACATCGCTAGCAATGTCGCTGCGTGTAAAGCAGCCTTAATAGTAGTTTGGGTTTTGCTAGTTATTCCCACCCCTGTCTGCTGTCTGTCCTTGTTCCCCCTGTCTCTGTTATTACAGGGGGAGGAGGGAGGGAGGGAGGAAGGACAGGGGGAGGAAGTACAGGCAGGCAGACAGGGGCAGGAATAACTAGCAACCCAAACCTACCTATTAAATATTCTTTAGCTGCTGTCAATCAAATTACAGTGCATTTCACAAACTTTACTTGACTATATTTCAAAAAGTATACATCCGATCTTACAACTAAAGGTATGTAGAGAATCTGCAT